>NW_024744044.1:0-11598 GCF_018991925.1 Homarus americanus | reverse complement strand
TAAGCACTTCGTTCGGTTACGTATTGCTGCAAATACAGTCACCTTGATGCTCAAAGATAAAGAAGAGAATTTAATGGTTTAATATTTATGTTTGGCTACAAATTATATTGCAGCCTCATGTATTTTAAATGTACAATTTAAGTTAATGGTAATTTGTTTTATTTACTTGATCAGTAAACCAATTGATTTGATATGATGAGTTCATAGTAATATTTTCAACATTAATAATTGAATTTAAGTATTGTACCAGAGTACAGTATTGACATTTATATCATAGTAAATATGATATTTGGTACTGTAATTGTGTAGTTGTGTTACAGGTTGTACCTCTAGTCCGGCATTCTGTGGTCCAGAAACTCCCGTGGTTAAATACGATTTTTAGTTTGTCCAACAGGTACGTATACCTCATGCCTACAAGACCAAATTTGAACAAAAAAATCAGCCCAAAGTTAGGGGTAAGTCTTAAGCACCAGAGATAAAATTCTTACCTCTTAAATATTGCAGTTTAAGCGTCAAGTGTGGTGATGGAAACATGGTAAACCACTCACAAAGTCCTACCATAATTATTTTATATTGAAACTTCGTTTGGGAAACTGGATTAAAATAGAAAGATTACGGTATATTAAAATAATAAAAATGTATTATAAACCAGTCTCATACGTAAAAGAACAATATACCCCGGTAATAAACACAGCTGCTATCATCACCCCATTTGCCAGTGACCAAGAAAGGGAAAGTGACCTTGACTGAGACCGCCCCGTGGCTATTTTTAGCCGTCCTTGTGTTCGGAGGTGGTCAGTAATGCATATCTGTATATTTACTGATCATAATACTTATCTCCTATAAATAATTAATTTAAAATTTATTTTTTTATAAAGAATATTCAGTAAATGACTGCGTTAATTCTTGAAACTACCGACAGTGGTAAATTTAGGATGAGAATGATTAACAGAAGTCACGTCATGGATTCGGAGTTTGGTCCTTAATGATCACCATAAATGTCTGGTCAACTTCACCTACCAGTTATAATGGTAGCCTCCCTTTTTTGCGAAACAAGTATATAAATTAAAGAAAATACTTGCAGTGTGTTTAATGTATTACAGTATATTATAAATAAATAAATAAACAAATAAATCGGCAAATCTATTTCAAGTACGTACTGTAAATGGAAATATTTTACTCACACCAACATAAGTTCCAATTAAATAACTGCCGCTTAAGTGAGTCACTAGTGTACACCAGCCGGTAAAATTTGATGCCAATACTTGAAGTGAATTGGCATTATTTTAAATAACTAACCATAAATAAATGGAAAAAAGATCAAAGGTGAGAAACATTATATTGAATGAATGTTGTGTTGTCAAAGGAAGAGAAACAATTGAAACTCTGCAATTGTGTGTAAATGAGGCAGAAAGATAAATTAGCAACCTAAGACTTGGTCACAATTTTCGTGATGCCATATGGAAGTAGGATCTACCATTAGACAATACTGTACATTATGCTTCCAATATCTTCCCAGGCAGTAGAATCTCCCTGTTTGTTAGCTGCCTAAAACTTTTAGTAATATTACTTTGATACAACATGATAAATTAGACAAACAATGAAAATACACAAACAAAAGTTATTTACCAAGACCTTCTCTCTCAGAACAGAGGGTAACAGATGGAGAGGAGATAAGGAGGCTATTTATAGCCTGTCTATGTGTAGGAAGTCGACCACACTAGAAATAATTCATTTAAAATTTATATTTTTTGCATAGAATATTCAGTCCATGACTGCGATTATAAAATATTGTGAATATACAGTATATTAGGGGGCAGTGAAATTTTGCTCAAAGCTGCACTCTTCAGGCATTGTTCCTTATACATATCTAAGACTCCATGCCAAATTTGAAGCTGATATGTCGAGGTTTAGTCTGCCGCATTTTCTACTGAAATTTTTAAATTTACCTACAGTACTAGCCAAACAGCCGCTGTGGCGGTGCAATGTTCTGTTCAGTGTTTATCAACTTTTTTTCATATCTCTTATTTCATTTAAGTTGTCTTGTTGCAGATGAGTATGGTGCTATGTCTATATTGATTATCAGCCTTTTCTCATTTCATTTCTCAATGTTGTGTTACTGTACTGTAATGTAGGGGAGACCTGGGTAAGTTGGCGCACTTGAAATTATTCAAATAGTTACCGTTAAGCAGTTCACACCGCAGGATCACCACGTGCTTCCTCAGTCACCCATAAGCAGTCATTCTGAGAAGACCGAGAAATGGAGTTCGAGGATGATGGTGAAAGATCATTATGTCATCATGGTTGAGCCTGGCAATGAATATCTCACACATGTGACTCCCAAGACTGGACACGGAAAGCAGATTGCCAAAACTATTCACGAGTTTCTGGTGGAGAAAATCTAACCCAGCAGCCCATTGTGTGTGTTGGTTGTGATGGAACCAATGTAAATGTAGGATCAGAAAATGGAGTCATTCATCATCTTGAAATGTTACTTGGTCACCCGCTCCATTATTTCATATGTCAGCTTCACGGAAATGAGCTGCCTTTCCACGCAGTTTTTTATCACTATGATGGTAAACCAAGTGGTCCTGAGCATTGGCGTGGTCCCATTGGAAAGCAGATCAAGGAGTCTTTGTCTGAGCTTCCAGTTGTCGCCTTTCAGCCAGTCAGTTTCCCTGATTTCCCTGTGTTTAATGATGAAGTGGAGAAAGATCTGTCCTGGGATCAGAAATACCTGTATAGGATTTGTAAAGGAGTTATCACAGGTGTTGTTGAAGATGACTTGGCTGCTATTGAGCCAGGTCCTCCCTGTGTGTCAAGGTGGAACACCTTATGGAGTAGAATCCTCAGGCTGTATGTAGCAACATCAAGACCCAGCCATGAGTTGAAAAGAATTGTCATTACAATAATAAAGTTCAGTGCTCCAATGTGGTTTTACATCAAGATACACCCTTACATAACACACGGCTCAAGGAACGTATTCCAGTCCCTGCTATATATGAAACACCTGAATAGTGAGGAGGAGACGATAGTGAAGAAGGCTGTCCAGAGAAATGCATACTTCGCCCACACAGATCAACTTCTTCTTGGTATGTGTGCAGATGAGGACATGACTGTTAGAGAAAAAGCTGTCTCAATGATAAGAAAAATTAGAGAGGAGAATCAGCAAAGGGAAGAATGCACTGGCAGATCTGAAGAGGAGGAGGAAGATTCTGATGCTGCTGTTGACGAGAATTTGTTAAACTATACTGATGAGGAGGGTAAAGATGGAGATGGGAATGAGGATGTGCCTCCTGTAGTCAACATGAGAAAGGTGGTGACTCCAAAACTAAAGTGGCAAGCAAAAAACTATCATTCCATGATTAACTGGAGGAATGAACTCAAGACTGAGCCTCCTTACATTGCTTCTGTCAAATCTACAGGTTAATGACATTCTTGAGACACCATTAGTGGTGCCCAAGTGGCCAAACAGCACTCAGGCGGTCGAGAGAGGCATAAAAGTGATGACTGAAGCTTGCACTGAAGTGACGGGATACGAATCGAGAGATGGATATATTAGGCAAAGATTATTGTCTAGGAAAATGATGCCAAGGTTCCGCACAAAAAAGAATTTCAATATGAACTTGTAATGATTTTCTATACGGTGTACCTGTAAAATAACATGTGAATTAAATCTATGTCACCCATGTAAAATTTATCATTATCCTGGAAAACATTAAATGACACCTAATTTTTGGTATACACTAAAAGTTGACAAAAAGTCGTTCGCGATGCGGCAGGGTAAGTATGCATGAAATGGCATGAAATTTTGCACAGGTGTTTGTTACAGCCATACAAACGATGCCTGAAAAGTGCAGCCTGCAACTCAAATAAAAGTGTTTTTTCCCTGCCCCCTAATATATATATATATATATATATATATATATATATATATATATATATATATATACAGACGACCCTCGTTAATTCGGACACCTTTAATCCGGATTTCGGATAAATCGGACGAAATCTGAACTGTCCATATCAAATTTCTGGTTCTGGGATTGTCCCAGTTGCAATTGGGGTTGCAATTTCAAATTCTGTGTCACTACTAAGAAATAACAAAGTCCCTGGTGCACTCTAAGATTAAGAGAAAACGGACGACTCAGGCGTCCTGAAGCGAGAGAAAAACGGACTCCTATGACGGGGCACTCAAATAAAGAGACATGGCTACATGTTTTGTGGACTAGCCACTGTACAGTATCCTTTTCATCACTTTGTAATAAACCTCGTTATGCCTATGTGTTTCTGATAATTATCATAACATTATATATTTATATATTTAGCGGTTGTACAAACACAAGGCCTCACACATGCCATTCAGACTGACAGACTTGACAAGTTTTACCAACCATAAAGACAGTTGATTAAACATCACTCACAATGGATCTTGAATATTCCAACTGTAATCAGACATACCTAAGTTGCTTCAACAATTGCAACCCCAGTTGCAATATCAAATTCTGTGTCACTACTAAGATATAACAGTCTTGGGCACTCTAAGATCAAAGAAAACGGACGACTCAGGAGTGCTGAAGTGAGAGAAAACGGACTCCTATGACGGGCACTCAAATAAACATACATAGCTGTATAATGTAATATTAACCCCTAAATCGGTTAATTCGACAATCGGCTAAAACGACACCCTTCCCCCTATTAGTCCGTTTTAAACGAGGTATATATATATATATATATATATATATATATATATATATATATATATATATATATATATATATATATATCGTACATACATATATATATATATATATATATATATATATATATATATATATATATATATATATATATATATATATATATATATATTTATAAATCACAATGAAAACGTGGATAAGATAAATCTTGATAAATCACACGGGAAAATGGAAACAACGGAGTACCTTAGCTTGTCTTTATTCAAGACTTTGTGGGGTATGAGATGTTTGGTTCACACAGGATGGAATGGAGAAAGGAAACTCACAATGTGCTCTCTATATACATGTTGTATTGGATGTACAATGCAGCTTGGTGCTGGGGAGGCAGCATGGTTACAAGCGTGATGTAGAGAGCTGGTTGGTGAGGACGCTCAGAGAAGGACAGCTTGTGGGTCGCCATGCTCGTCAGTGGAGAGAGGACCGCCAGGCAGGCGGAGGTGTTGCTGGCTGGTTGGTGTAGGTAGAAGGTAGAGCTAGATCACCACGAGGTCAGGTCTTAAATACGGGGTAGGGGGCTTAGCAGTTGACCCCATCTCGTGGGGTGTATGGCGGCGCTGGTTGACCTAGACCACGAGGCATACACTGGGGAATTGGTGGGGTCGGCTAGACGACAAACAGCGTTTGTAGGGAGAATTTCACTACAACATCTTCAGAGGCAACTGAAGATGTCTTGAATAAAGACGAAAGCTAAGGTAACTCCGTTGTTTCATTTTCTGTGATTTTATCAAGATATATATATATATATATATATATATATATATATATATATATATATATATATATATATATATATATATATATATATATAACCTTTTTCTCTAAATCCTAATGAAACACCACAATTAGAATACGGTAGCTGTTGTATAAACAGGAACACAGTCCCACCACCGAGACGAGGGAACACTCCCACCGATCGTCTGTGGCTAAAGCGTGATAAATTAAAGAACATACTTGCAGTGTGTTTAATATTTACAATATATTATAAATATATAAATAAACAAATAAATCAAATCCATTTAAGTTAATGGAAAAATTTACCGACATCGACATTAGTTCCAGTTACCGGTAAATAGCAGACGCTTGTGACGTCACTAGTGTTTACACTACACCAGCGGTAACATTTGATGACATTACTTGAAGTGAATTGGCCTTATTTTAAAAAACCAAGGATGGTTGGTAAAGGACTACTGAGTCAGTGGTGTTTATCAGTACTGGTCTTATACAGCGGATAGAGCTCAAAAGCTACTTTGAAATTTGGGCTGCCTTAAACCCCGACGCCTTATAGGCCGAGATATACGGGTAGATAGGCAGCTTTTTTTTTTCTTCTTTATCTGCATTATTATTATTATTACAGGAGTATTAAATTTTGCCCCTCAGGCCCCAATGTTGGTCAGTGACCTATGCCCAGGTGGGCTATTCCCCATAAAAAAAACAACAACAAAGCCGAAATTAAGGTTTGTTTACATCCGCAGTTCGGCTGCTCTCTTCTATACAGAGTACAGCATTTAACCCTTCAATATACAGTATATGAGCAGTAAATAATGTTGCTTCCATATTCTTATGTAATGACGATATGTTTTCACATGCGTGCATTCTTACATACGCCAAGAGTCTCACTTTTTTTCTTTTCTGTTAACCCTTTGACCGCGCTGTCCGATTTCAAGGTTGTTCCCAGAAAGTGTCATTAAGTCACCAAAAAATGAAAGTGCTGTTTTGAGCTTTTTTATTGCTTTTCTATAATGAAAAAACTTGGTCTTTCCATATATGGCATTTATATTCCTTAGAAATGTTGTTATCTAGTGGAAAATCATGTTTTACGGAAAAAAGGTAAAAAAATATATATATATATCTCATGTTTTCTTCAGGTAAAGTGGTTTGAGGAACTCATATGTTGCCAAAATTGCCTCCAGAATGATAGATCATGACCCAAAACTATGGTAATAATTAATGTAAAGTGATGTTTCATGGAAATTATAACCCGGTTTTATGTGCAATATTGGTACCTCACCTGGAAGCATTGTTGGTGAAATAACTAAACAGATAATGCAAAAATATTTTATTTCAATCCTTGAACATATTTATATATATAGCTACATTACATGAACATTATGAGAACTGACAGGACATTTTATAATTGGTTTTAGTATGAAATCTCTCTCGAAACAGTGCCCGACACATAGGGAGGGTGGTCAGGACATTTTTGACAGTAGAATGTTGTTTGTTTTCTCTGCATGCTCCTCGACCTTTCTTACACACTGAGATGGTAAATAGAACAGACAACACAATTGGGCTTGTATTGTTTGTCCTGAAATTGAGAAATGAAATGCCTTTCTGTCAATCTAGTGGCTAAAGGTACTACACTCCTCCTCTGACATTTTGATTCCTTGAGAGAGTACCCATCCAACATGCCTACAATAACCTCCCTTCTATATTCCTTTTGGGCGAGTTTTTGTTGGATTCTGTATGTTATAACAATATATACAGTATTACCCGCTTTTTAACGGTTTCACTTCCCATGATTTCTCATTTACGCGGTACCTTGCCAGAACCGTCTTTCACTTTCCGCTGTGCATCTACTCATATATCGGTGAAGTATAATTTTTTTAGCTCATAAAATTCATACAAATTACCCGGCCAGAATATAATTTACATTGCTGAATTTTACAATATGATGATCATTTTGAATATAAACATCATGGATTTTATAGACATACAAATTTTAGATCTAATGTAATAATTTGTTTATAAAGCAAGATTTTATCTTTGTGCAAAATATATGAAGTTACATTCAAAATATTCTGACCTGCAAGGAATCCAGAAATGTCAATTATATTATCCTAACTTTAGACTGAGTTATTATTTATTACTAAAAATGTAAATTACTATTTTCTCCAAAGCTTCTGGTAGGAGGGTGTGGGGGTGGGGGGGAGCATCTGAGTTGAAGAGGGAGGCAAGTGTACTTTGCAGATAGTGTGAAAATATATATTTTTTATTAATTGAAGATATTTGTTTTAGCTCATAAAATTCATAAACATCATAGATTTTGCATTAGACATACACATTTTAGATCTACTCTAAGTATTTTGTTTACTCTGAGTAAATATGTTATCTTTTGTGCAAAATATATGACGTTTACATTCAAAATATTCCCTGACCTGCAAGGAATCCAGAAATGTCAATTATATTATCCTAATTTTAGTCTGAGGTATTATTTATTACTAAAAGTTAAAATTTAGTTCTTTTCACCCAACTTTTCTGGTAGGAGGGGGGGTGGGGGAGGGAGGGGACCGACCGACCATCTGGCGCGGTTGGAAGAGGGGGAGGCAAGTTGTGGTATTTGATTGACAGATTAGTGTAGTGAAGAATATTTTTTTTTATTAACTGAAGATATTTGTTTTAGCTCATAAAATTCATACAAATTACTGGACCAGAATATAATTTACATTGCTGGAATTTTACAATATGATGATCATTTTGAATATAAACATCATGGATTTTGCATTAGACATACAAATTTTAGATCTAATGTAATAATTTGGTTTACACAAAGCAAGTATTTTATCTTTTTGCAAAATATATGAAGTTAACATTCAAAATATTCCCTGATCTACAAGGAATCCAGAAATGTCAATTATATTATCCTAACTTTAGTCTGAGGTATTATTTATTACTAAACGTTAAAATCTAGTGTTTCACCCAATCATTTCTCAGAGAGGTAGGGCCAGTGAGCTGGGAAGAGGGGATTTGAGTCCATTATTTGAATGGACATTAACCTGGCGACTGTATTTCTCTTAAATATTAATTATGTGAGCATACCATCATAAAATTTAGATGTTATTTTTACTACAACATAGGTATTGTGTCGGAAAAGTGGAGTTTGGGGTCGGCCAGTCTCTATTGGAATTAATCCCATATGCTCTGTTGTTCACATTACGCGGTTTTCACTTTCCGCAGTACCCTGTGGGTTCAATTGACGCGTAAATCGGGGTACTACTGAAAGTTACTGCAAAATATTAATTTATTTCCAGATATCACAGAAAATGGAAGCTATAAGAACAGTGAAAAGTTGTCTTATTTCGCAATTTTGTCTATATACAGTCTTTATTCATATTTTAACACTGGACTATACCAAAAATGCCTGGGTTATGCTGAAACAGCGGTAAATGATAATGGAAAGTGACTGACAAACAACGAAATTTTTCTTATCACAAACATCACAATTTTTGTCTATATAACTGGCTATTTCATAATAAAATAACTATTCTCAAAAATATATAACACGGTCTTTATTCATATTTTGACACCAGATCTGGCGGCAAAAATGCCTGGGTTATGCAGAAACAATATTATAGCAAATCTTTATACAGGCAAACAGACGGAAAAACAGCGATCATATTATGAGATTAAAATTACCTTCTTTATGTGGATTATGAACAGATATATGCCGCTGAAACAATTTTCTGGCAAATCTTTATACCGACAAACTGACTAAAAAAATAGCGATCATATTTTTACACATAACTACCACTATTTGCTTATCTATATCGGTCTGTTATATATATTCACATGCTTGAAACACTTACACTGCCTATCACCATAATAAAGGAATAAAAATACATTATTTATGTGGATGATGAACAAATATATGACGCCACGCTGGATCTGGAAATCTGAGTCATGTGGTTGCGCCAGTTAATGCGCCCTGGGATATGTTTTTGCCTAGCGGATACCAGATGGCAGCACAAACAGGGTGCATTTTAACCCCAGGATCTATCTTAGCCACGCAAGGAAATTCAGAATTTTCCCGTGGTCGTGGAATAAAGTCGCTTTTATGCCGGGTCAAAGGGTTAATGGTTTGCTACTTATATTATGAGGGCCTGTGCTGCCACCATTTATGAGGCCTGAGCTGCCACCATTTATGAGGGCCTGAGCTGCCACCATTTATGAGGACCTGAGCTGCCACCATTTTATAAGGGACTGTGTGTCAGTAACAATTTTACTCTCATACTTATTAATGGTAGCGGATGAGAGAGGAGGCTCGGGGTAGATGTAATGATAGTAAATATATAGGAAGAAATAACGGTAAATACTGTAGTTACATAATAGACACAATATACAAATACAAAATTTATTTAAACATTAATATGAAATTAGGAGAAAGAATTTATATGAACCAACAGACGAAATCTAGTACTAGGCCCTCAGGCTCAACATACTCACACCATTACTGGGTGGACATACTAATAACACTCACAACCCTACTGGGTGGACATACTCATAACACATAACCTTACAGTCACTTAGCACCATAAAGACCAGGGCAACTGCCACTACAACACCTTAAGTCAGAGTGATACTACAACAGCCATGGGGTCCAGCCACCATGGGGTACTTTCCGACGAACTCTGAAGATCCCAGTGATTAACTCCACCACACAAATAGCCCTACTGAGTTAGACACTCATCCACCAATGATGGGGGCTGAGTGGTGTGTGGCTTGGTGATCCGGGGTCACCGCAGGCCGAGCGCTAGGGCCAGACGAGCCAGCTATGGGGGCCATAGGTAGTCTGGAAGTGTCTGACGGCCAGTCTCACTGAAGGTAACTGATCCTACTGGACCTCGGACATTCCCCAGACATAGTGGATACAACATCCACGCAGACACGCCTAGGCTGCATTAGGGACCTGTATGGATGAAGGACGGGCACTTACTAACAGTGACAACAACATCACATTTCAGGACGTTAAAGACGTAAATATGACTTCACCAGAGCATATCAACTACGTTACTGTAACACTTGCACAATCAACTATTAATTGACAAATCACTTAAAGAAGGGCGAATTACAACACAGTGGAATGGCATACCTGTATGGGTGAAGGACGGCACTACTAATCTGCACCTTCACTAAAATAGGCCAGGAGTCCACCTACTTCTATTTCGATGAATTAATTTACTGTACACTGACGTTGAAACTGAGACTATGAACTCAGTTTCATTCCCTACTATTATCCTCATTAACAATGCTCTGACTCAGCTATCAAAAGCAAAATTAAATTGATTACAAAGGGTTGGATGGCAACAGGTCCCAACATACAGCCTGCTACGAACCAATGGATTATATTCAAAGTTCCCTTAAGACAAAGACGGGAAACAGAGAAAACAGGGGACGCTCTCACTGGGGGACTCGGAAGGTGTTTGTGGACGTTTGAGCGTAATATGAACCTTAAGGTTTTCAGGTTAGCCATTATCGATCACCATGACAATATTGTTCCATTTTTTACATTAAATAACATTACTTTGTAGTGGATTCCTCCCCACAAGCACCAAAACCTTCTCGAATTCCCCAGCCCACGCCCAGCGCCGCCCACGGAGCCGGGCCAACTATCTACCCCCATCCTTATGAGGCCTGGACACCGCCAGACCACCCTCTTTTCTACTTAGTGCCACCAGCAAGCAACACCACCTCCTCCGCGCCAGCCTAGCAGCTGCCGCCCCCGCCAGCGCACCTTGGCATCCTCAAGCCGCAGGCTCACTCTGGGCACCTCACCACCCAGCTCTTCACTCAACGCTATTACCATGCTACCTACCCAAACAAGCTGCATTGCATCCAATACAATATGTATACAGTGAGCACATTGTGAGTTTCTTTCATCCCATCCTGAGTGAACCAATATCTCATAACCCACTTCAAACAAAGCATATTAATTTTTACATTAATTTTAACAGCTACAATTAGGGTCTTATTTTCTTCAGTTTTATATGTAGAACCAATCATTGCTTGCAAGCACAATCTAAAAACTAATGCAGCAATACGTAACTGAACGAAGTACATTGAT
>NW_024744043.1:0-13536 GCF_018991925.1 Homarus americanus | reverse complement strand
TTGTTATACTCGATCAGGATGCTTTGTTATACTCAACCGGGGGCCTTTGTTATACTAGATTAGGGGCTTTTGTTATACTCGATCAAGGGACTTTGTTATTCTCGATCAGGGGGCTTTGTTATACTCAACCAGGGGACTTTGTTATACTCGATCAGGTGGTTTTGTTATACTCGACCAGGGGTCTTTGTTGTGCTCGATCACGCGACTTTGTTATACTCGTTCAGGGGCCTTTGTTATACTCGATGAGGGGACTTTGTTACTCGATCAGGCGGCTTTGTTATATTAGATTAGGTGACTTTGTTATACTCGATGAGGGGCATTTGTTATACTCGATCAAGGGCCTTTGCTATACTCGATCAGAGGACTTTGTTAGACTCGATTAGGGGCCTTTGTTATAATCGATTAGGCGACTTTGTTATACTTGATTAGTTGGATTTGTTATACTAAATCAGAGGCTTTTTTTATACTCGAACCAGGGGAATTTGGTATACTCGATCATGATCAGGGGATGTGATATACTCGATCACGGGTCTTTGTTTTACTCGATTAGGAGGCTTTGTTATACTCAACCGGGGGCTTTGTTATACACGACCAGGGAACTTTGTTATACTCGACCAGGGGACTTTGTTATACGCGACCATGGGACTTTGCTATATTCGATGAGGGGACTTTGTTATATTCGATCAGGGGACTTTGTAATTCTCGATCAGGGGCCTTGTTATACTCGACCAGGGGACTTTGTTATACTCGACCAGGGGACTTTGTTATACTCGATCAGGGGACTTTGATATACTCGATCAGTGGGCTTTGTTATACTCGATCAGGGGTCTTTCTTATGCTCGATCAGGGGACTTTGTTATACTCGATCAGGAGCCTTTGTTATACTCTATAAGGGGCTTTTATTATACTCGAACCAGGGGAATTTGTTATAATCGAACATGAGACCTTGTTATACTCGATCAGGGCCTTTATTATGCTCGACCAGAGGGTTTTGATATCCTCGATCAGGGGACTTTGTTATACTCGATCAGGGGGCTTTTTTATACTCGACCAGGGTGCTTTGTTGTGCTCGACCAGAGGACTTTGTTATACTCGATCATGGGCCTTTGTTATACTCGATCAGGGGCCTTTGTTATACTCGATCATGGGCCTTTGTTATACTCAACCAGGGGACTTTGTTATAATCGATCAGGGGAATTTGTTATACTCGACCAAGGGAGTTTGTTATACACGACCACGGAACTTTGTTATACTCGATCAGAGGACTTTGCTTTCCTCGATCGGGGAACATTGTTTTACTCGATCAGGGGGCCTTGTTACTCGACCAAGGGACTTTGTTATTCTCGATCAGGGGGCTTTGTTATACTCATCCAGGGGACTTTGTTATACTCGATCAGGTGGTTTTGTTATACTCGACCAGGGGTCTTTGTTGTGCTCGATCACGCGACTTTGTTATACTCGTTCAGGGGCCTTTGTTATACTCGATGAGGGTACTTTGTTATACTCGATCTGGGGGCTTTGTTTTCCTCGATCAGGGGACTTTATTATACTCCATCAGGGACTTTGTTATGCTCCATTAGGGGCCTTTGTTATACTCGACCACGGGACTTTGTTATACTCGATCAGGGGACTTTGTTATACTTGATCAAGGGACTTTGTATTATTCGATCAGGGGGCCTTTGTTATGCTCGATAAGGGGACTTTGTTATATTCGATCACAGGACTTTGTTATTTTCGATCAGGGGGCTTGGTTATACTCGACCAGGGGACTTTGTTATACTCGACCAGGGGACTTTGTTATACTCGACCAGGGACTTTGTTATACTCGATCAGGGGAATTTGTAATAATCGATCAGGGGAATTTGTTATACTCGACCAGGGGACTTTGTTATACTCGATCAGGGGACTTTGTTATACTTGATCAAGGGACTTTGTATTATTCGATCAGGGGGCCTTTGTTATGCTCGATAAGGGGACTTTGTTATATTCGATCACAGGACTTTGTTATTCTCGATCACGGGGCTTGGTTATACTCGACCAGGGGACTTTGTTATACTCGACCAGGGGACTTTGTTATACTCAACCGGGGGCCTTAGTTATACTGGATTAGAGGCTTTGGTTACACTCGATCAAGGGACTTTGTTATTCTCGATCAGGGGACTTTGTTATACTCGATTAGGGGACTTTGTTATACTCGATCAGGTGACTTTGTTATATTCGATGAGGGAACTTTGTTATTCTCGATCATGGGACTTTGTTATACTCGATGAGGGGCCTTTGTTATACTCGATGAGGGGACTATGTTCTACTCGATCAGGGTGAATTTGTTATGCTCGATCAGGGGACTTTGTTATACTCGATGAGGGTCCTTTGTTATACTCGATCAAAGGACTTTGTTATACTCGACGAGGGTCCTTTGTTATACTCGATCATGGGCCTTTGTTATACCCGATCAGGGGACTTTGTTATACTCGATCAGGGGACATTGTTATACTCGATGAGGGGGCTTTGTTATACACGATCAGGGAACATTGTTATACTCGTTGAGTGGACTTTGTTATTCTCGATCAGGGGACTTTGTTATACTCCATCAGGGTCTTTGTTATACTCCGTCAGGGGCCTTTGTTATACTCGACCAGGGGACTTGGTTATACTCGATCAAGGGACTTTGTTATTCTCGATCAGGGGACTATGTTATACTAAATCTGGGTCTTTGTTATACTCCATCAGGGGCCTTTGTTATACTCGACCAGGGGACTTTGTTATACTCGATCCGGGGACTTTGTTATACCTGATCAGGGGACTTTGTTATACTCGACCAGGGGACTTTGTTATACTAAATCTGGGGCTTTGTTATACTCCATCAGGGGCATTTGTTATACTCGACCAGGGGACTTTGTTATACTCGATCAGGGGACTTTGTTATACATGATCAGGGGGCTCTGTTATACTCGACCAGGGGCCTTAGTTATGCTCGATAAGGGGACTTTGTTATACTCGATTAGGGGCCTTTATTATACCCCGAATAGGGACTTGTTATACTCGACTAGGGACTTTTATGAATTAATCAGGGGGACTTGTTATACTCGATCAGGGGCCTTTGTTATACTCGACCAGGGACTTGTTATACTCGATTAGGATTCTGGTTATACTGATGAGGGGCTTTGATATACCGTGGACCAGGGACTTTGTTTTACTCGGATCAGGGGTCGGGATATAATTAATCAGGGGGACTGTTACTCGATGGGGGGACTTTGTTATACTCGATGATTGGGCTTTGTTATACTCGATCAGGGGACTTTGTTATACTCGACCAGGGTCCTTTGTTATGCTCGACCAGTGTCCTTTGTTATACTCGATCAAAGGGCTTTGTTATATTCGATTAGGTGACTTTGTTATACACGATGAGGGGCAGTTGTTATACTCGATCAAGGGCCTTTGCTATACTCGATCAGAGGACTTTGTTAGACTCGATTAGGGGCCTTTGTTATAATCGATCAGGG
The DNA here is from genome assembly GCF_018991925.1 of Homarus americanus. NCBI lineage: Eukaryota > Metazoa > Arthropoda > Malacostraca > Decapoda > Nephropidae > Homarus > Homarus americanus. Next base: position 10,033 of record NW_024744043.1, on the reverse strand, counting down.
GACTTTGTTATACTTGATTAGGGGGATTTGTTATACTAAATCAGGGGCTTTTGTTATACTTGAACCAGGGGAATTTGGTATACTCGATCATGAGAATTTGTTATACTCGATCAGGGCCTTTATTATACTCGACCAGGGGGGTTTGATATACTCGATTAGGGGACTTTGTTATACTCAGTCAGGGAGCTTTATTATACTCGATCAAGGGACTTTTTTATACTCGATAAGGGGACTTTGTTATACTCGATCAGGATGCTTTGTTTTCCTCGATCAGGGGACTTTGTTATACTCCATCAGGGTCTTTGGTATACTCCATTAGGGGCCTTTGTAATACTCGAATAGGGGTCTTTGTTATGCTCGATAAGGGGACTTTGTTATACTCGATCAGGGGCCTTTATTATACTCGATTAGGGGACTTTGTTATACTCGACCAGGGGACTTTGTTATACTCAATCAGGGGACTTTGTTATACTCGATCAGGGCCTGTACCTAATTAGGGACTTTGGTTATACTCGGATTAGGACTTTGTTATACTCGGATGAGGGGGGCTTTGATATACCAATCAGGACTCCTTGCTTTTACCCTTTATCAGCTTGATATACTCAATCAGGGGACTTTGTTTTACTCGATGGGGGGACTTTGTTATACTCGATGATTGGGCTTTGTTATAATCGATCAGGGGACTTTGTTATACTCGACCAGGGTCCTTTGTTATGGTCGACCAGTGGCCTTTGTTATACTCGATCAGGGGGCTTTGTTATATTCGATTAGGTGACTTTGTTATACTCGATGAGGGGCATTTGCTATACTCGATCAAGGGCCTTTGCTATACTCGATCAGAGGACTTTATTAGACTCGATTAGGGGCCTTTGTTATAATCGATCAGGGGACTTTGTTATACTTGATTAGGGGGATTTGTTATACTAAATCAGGGGCTTTTGTTATACTTGAACCAGGGGAATTTGGTATACTCGATCATGAGAATTTGTTATACTCGATCAGGGCCTTTATTATACTCGACCAGGGGGGTTTGATATGCTCGATCAGGGGACTTTGTTATACTCAGTCAGGGAGCTTTATTATACTCGATCAAGGGACTTTTTTTATACTCGATAAGGGGACTTTGTTATACTCGATCAGGAGGCTTTGTTTTCCTCGATCAGGGGACTTTGTTATACTCCATCAGGGTCTTTGGTATACTCCATTAGGGGCCTTTGTAATACTCGAATAGGGGTCTTTGTTATACTCGACCAGGGGACTTTGTTATACGCGACCAGGGGACTTTGCTATATTCGATGAGGGGACTTTGTTATATTCGATCAGGGGACTTTGTAATTCTCGATCAGGGGCCTTGGTTATACTCGACCAGGGGACTTTGTTATAATCGACCAGGGGCCTTTGTTATGCTCGATAAGGGGACTTTATTATACTCGATCAGAGGCCTTTGTCATACTCGATTAGGGGACATTACTCTACTCGACCAGGAAACTTTGTTATACATGATCAGGGGATATGTTATACTCGATCAGTGGATGTTTTATACTCGATGAGGGGCCTTTGTTTACTCAATCAGGGGACTTTGTTATACTCGATCAGAGGGCTTTGTTTTCCTCGATCAGGGGACTTTGTTATACTCCATCAGGGTCTTTGTTATACCTGGGATCAAAATTGTTATACTCCTAATTAGGACTTTGTTATACACGACCAGGGGACTTTGTTATACTCGATCAGAGGACTTTGTTATACTCGATGGGGGGACTTTGTTAGACTCGATCACGGGACTTTGTTATACTTGATCAGGGGACTTTGTATTATTCGATGAGGGGGTGTTTCTTATGCTCGAAGAGTTGCCTTTGTTATGCTCGATAAGTGGACTTTGTTATATTCGATCAGAGGACTTTGTTATTCTCGATCAGGGGCCTCGGTTATACTCGACCAGGGGACTTTGTTATACTCGACCAGGGGACATTGTTATACTCGATCAGGGGAATTTGTAATATTCGACCAGGGGACTTTGTTATGCTCGATAAGTGGACTTTGTTATATTCGATCAGAGGACTTTGTTATTCTCGATCAGGGGCCTTGGTTATACTCCACCAAAGGACTTTGTTATACTCCACAAAGGGACTTTGTTATACTCGATCAGGGGACTTTGTTATACCTCATCACTGGACTTTGTAATATTCGATCAGGGGGGTTTTGTTATACTCGACCAAGGGCCTTTGTTATGCTCGATAGGGGGACTATGTTATACTCGATCAGGGGACTTTGTTATACTCGATCAGGGGCCTTTGTTATGCTCGACCAGAGGACTTTGTTATACTCGAACAGGGGACTTTCTTATACCCGATCAGGGGGCTTTGATATACTCGATCAGGGGACTTTGTTATACTCCATCAGGGGCCTTTGTTATACTCGACCAGGGGGCTATGTTATATTCGATTAGGAGACTTGGTTATACTCGACCAAGGGCCTTTGTTATGGTCAACCAGGGGACTTTGTTATACTCAATCAGGGGACTTTGTTATACTCGATGAGGGAGCTTTGTTTTCCTCGACCAGGGGACTTTGTTATACTCGATTAGGGGACTTTTTTATACTCCATCAGGGGCCTTTGTTATACTCGACCAGGGGACTTTGTTATACTCGATCAGGGGACTTTGTTATACTTGATCACTGGATTTTGTAATATTCGATCAGGGGGGCTTTGTTATACTCTACCAGGGTCCTTTGTTATGCTCGACCAGTGGCCTTTGTTATACTCGACCAGGGGGCTTTGTTATATTCGATTAGGGGACTTTGTTATACTCGACCAGGGGCCTTTGTTATGGTCAACCAGGGGACTTTGTTATACTCAATCAGGGGACTTTGTTATACTCGATCAGGGAGCTTTGTTTTCCTCGACCAGGGTACTTTGTTATACTCGATTAGGGGACTTTGTTATACTCGATGATTTGGCTTTGTTTTACTCGATCAAGGGCCTTTGTCATAATCGATGAGGGGACTTTGTTAGACTCGATGAGGGGCCTTTGTTATACTCGATCAGGGGCCTATGTTATACCCAATCATGGGCCATTGTTATATTCAACCAGGGGACTTTTTTATTCAAGATCAGGGGGCTTTGTTATATTCGATTAGGGGACTTTGTTATACTCGATGAGGGACATTTGTTATATTCGATTAAGGGCCTTTGCTAAACTCGATCAGGGGACTTTGTTAGACTCGATTAGGGGCCTTTGTTATTCTCGATCAGGGGACTTTGTTATACCTGATCAAGGGCTTTGTTATACTCTAACTGGGGCCTTTGTTATGCTCGATCAGAGGCCTTTGTTATAGTATATGAGGGATTTTTGTTATACTCGAACCAGGGGAATTTGTTATACTCGATCATGAGACTTTGTTATACTCGATCAGGGCCTTTATTATACTTGACCAGGGGGGTTTGATATTCTCGATCAGGGGACTTTGTTATACTCGGTAAGGGGGCTTTATTATATTCAATCAGGGGACTTTGTTATATTCGATGAGGGGACTTTGTAATATTCGATGAGGGGGGCTTTGTTATACTCGACAAGGGGCGTTTGTTATGCTCGATAAGGGGACTTTGTTATACTCGATCAGGGGGCTTTTTTATACTCGACCAGGGTGCTTTGTTATACTCGATCAGGGGACTTTGTTATACTCGACCAGGGGACTTTTTTATACTCGATCAGGGGACTTTGTTATGTAATGAGACAAAATCTCACATGAAGAGGTAAGTTAGGAGTTTATAGTAGTAGAGTATTATAGCGAGAGGAAATGGTATCGTGTTTCGAGGGTGTGATGTCAACACTGTATATTAACACAGGCACAGTACAAGTGTAGTATATAAAACACCAATGCGTGTTATAGCTTTATTTTACTAGTTCAATAGGGGGGGGGGATTAATGGGGGGGGGATTAATGGGGGGGTTCGTACACAATTTATGATAGACTATGGTATTCTCGTATAACCTAACCTCACAATTAGAATGGGCACTTCACTAAGTCGATCGTTGGGGAGGTTCGGGATTGCTGCACTTCCACAGACTACACAGCCAGCACTTACTGTTACACGTGGAGTTGACAGCACTTTGTCGATGGACCCGGGCTGAGACTTCATTACACTTAGTGGCGGGCTTCTCTCGAGCGGGACTCGGGGACGTGGTAGCTGGCCCTTCCTGGTTCAAGACACTTTCTGCGTGAGAGGAGCTCCAGCCCCTATATATTGGTCGAGCCGGGGGGTGACCTCTCCTACTGAACTGGGTGTGTCTTGGCCGGGTTGTTGGGTCAACAGGAGTGCTGGCTAATTAGCGGGTCCTTGAATTACTAAGGTCATGACGCCGGGTAGAGCTGATCGAGTGGTGGTGAGAATTCTGGTTCCCTAGTGTCAGGTCTGGACGGCTGTGTGCAGGTGTCGTCCTGCCCAGGTGTCTTGGTTAGGTGCGGTTGTAGGTCACCCGGCTAACTCAAGTCATTAGCGGACGAGGTCAAGTCCCTAGGGTCGACCTGAGGTGTGTCAACCCGGGATGTGGTGGTGCCACGAGGTCTGTAGTGTGCGATCAGGGCCTTTATTATGCTCGACCAGAGGGTTTTGATATACTCGATCAGGGGACTTTGTTATACTCGATCAGGGGGCTTTGTTATATTAGATTAGGTGACTTTGTTATACTCGATGAGGGGCATTTGTTATACTCGATCAAGGGCCTTTGCTATACTCGATCAGAGGACTTTGTTAGACTCGATTAGGGGCCTTTGTTATAATCGATTAGGCGACTTTGTTATACTTGATTAGTTGGATTTGTTATACTAAATCAGAGGCTTTTTTTATACTCGAACCAGGGGAATTTGGTATACTCGATCATGAGAATTTGTTATACTCGATCAGGGCCATAATTATACTCGACCAGGGGGGTTTGATATACTCGATCAGGGGACTTTGTTATACTCAGTCAGGGAGCTTTATTATACTCGATCAGGGGACTTTGTTATACTCGATAAGGGGACTTTGTTATACTCGATGAGGGGGCTTTGTTTTCCTCGATCAGGGGACTTTGTTATACTCCATCAGGGTCTTTGGTATACTCCATTAGGGGCCTTTGTAATACTCGAATAGGGGTCTTTGTTATACTCGATCAGGGAACTTTGTTATACTTGATCAGGGGACTTTGTATTATTCGACCAGGGGACTTTGTTTTACTCGACCAGGGGAGTTTGTTATACTCGATCAGGGGCCTTTGTTATACTCGATCAGGGGACATTAGTATACTCGACCAGAGAACTTTGTTATACACGATCAGGCGTATGTTATACTCGATCAGGGGATGTGATATACTCGATCACGGGACTTTGTTTTACTCTATTAGGAGGCTTTGTTATACTCAACCGGGGGCTTTGTTATACACGACCAGGGAACTTTGTTATACTCGACCAGGGGACTTTGTTATACGCGACCAGGGGACTTTGTTATATTCGATGAAGGGACTTTGTTATACTTGATCAGGGGACTTTGTAATTCTCGATCAGGGGCCTTGGTTATACTCGACCAGGGGACTTTGTTATACTCGACCAGGGGACTTTGTTATACTCGACCAGGGGACATTGTTATACGCGACCAGGGGATTTTGTTATACTCGATAACAGGACTTTGTTATACTCGATCAGGTGACTTTGTTATACTCGATCATGGGCCTTTGTTATACTCGATCATGGGCCTTTGTTATACTCAACCAAGGGACTTTGTTATACTCGATCAGGGGAATTTGTTATACTCGATCAAGGGACTTTGTTATACTCCATCAGGGTCTTTGGTATACTCCATTAGGGGCCTTTGTTATATTCGAATAGGGGTCTTTGTTATACTCGATCAGAGGACTTTGTTATACTTGATCAGGGGACTTTGTAATATTCGATCAAGGGGGCTTTGTTATACTCGATCAAGGGACTTTGTTATACTCGATCTGGGGTCTTTGCTTTCCTCGATTAGGGGCCTTTGTTATACTCGATCAGGGGACTTATACTCGACCAGGGGACTTTGTTATACTCGATCAGGGGACTTTGTTATCCTCGATGAGGGGCCTTTGTTACACTCGACAAGGGGACTTTGTTATACTCGATGAGGGGACTTTGTTATACTCGATCAGGAGGCTTTGATATACTCGATGAGGGGACTTTGTTATACTCGATGAGGGGACTTTGATATACTCGATCAGTGGGCTTTGTTATACTCGATCAGGGGTCTTTGTTATGGTCGATCAGGGGACTTTTTTATACTCGATCAGGAGCCTTTGTTATACTCTATAAGGGGCTGTTATTATACTCGAACCAGGGGAATTTGTTATACTCGATCATGAGACCTTGTTATACTCGATCAGGGCCTTTATTATGCTCGACCAGGGGGTTTTGATATATTCGATCAGGGGACTTTGTTATACTCGATCAGGGGGCTTTGTTATACTCGACCAGGGTGCTTTGTTGTGCTCGACCAGGGGACTTTGTTATACTCGATCATGGACCTTTGTTATACTCGATCAGGGGCCTTTGTTATACTCGATCATGGGCCTTTTTTATACTCAACCAGGGGACTTTGTTATAATCGATCAGGGGAATTTGTTATACTCGACCAGGGGAGTTTGTTATACACGACCACGGAACTTTGTTATACTCGATCAGAGGACTTTGCTTTACTCGATCGGGGAACATTGTTTTACTCGATCAGGGGGCCTTGTTACTCGATCAAAGGACTTTGTTACACTCAACCAGGACTTTGTTTTACTCGATCTGGGGGCTGTTTTATATTCGATCAGGGGACTTTATTATACTCGATCGGGGAACATTATTTTACTCGATCAGGGGCCTTTATTATACTCGATCAAGAGCGTTTGTTATACTCGATCAGAGGACATTGTTATACTCGATCAGGGGACCTTGTTATACTTGAGCAGGGGGCTTTGTTTATATCGACCAGGGGACGTTGTTATACTCCATCAGGGAACTTTGTTATACAGGATCAGGGAATGTGTTTTACTCGATCAGGGGATGTGTTACACTCGATCAGGGGACTTTGCTATACTCGATCAGGATGTTTTGTTATACTCAACCGGGGGCCTTTGTTATACTGGATTAGGGGCTTTTGTTATACTCGATGAAGGGACTTTGTTATTCTCGATCAGGGGACTTTGTTATACTCGATCAGGGGAATTTGTTATACTGGATCAGGGGACTTTGTTATACTCGATCAGGGGGCTTTGTTATACTAAACCAGGGGACTTTGTTATACTCGATCAGGTGGTTTTGTTATACTCGACCAGGGGTCTTTGTTGTGCTCGATCACGCGACTTTGTTATACTCGTTCAGGGGCCTTTGTTATACTCGATGAGGGGACTTTGTTAGACTCGATTAGGGGCCTTTGTTATAATCGATTAGGCGACTTTGTTATACTTGATTAGTTGGATTTGTTATACTAAATCAGAGACTTTTTTTATACTCGAACCAGGGGAATTTGGTATACTCGATCATAATCAGGGGATGTAATATACTCGATCACGGGACTTTGTTTTACTCGATTAGGAGGCTTTGTTATACTCAACCGGGGGCTTTGTTATACACGACCAGGGAACTTTGTTATACTCGACCAGGGGACTTTGTTATACGCGACCAGGGGACTTTGCTATATTCGATCAGGGGACTTTGTTATATTCGATCAGGGGACTTTGTAATTCTCGATCAGGGGCATTGGTTATACTCGACCAGGGGACTTTGTTATACTCGACCAGGGGACTTTGTTATACTCGATCAGGGGACTTTGATATACTCGATCAGTGGGCTTTGTTATACTCGATCAGGGGTCTTTGTTATGCTCGATCAGGGGACTTTGTTATACTCGATGAGGAGCCTTTGTTATACTCTATAAGGGGCTTTTATTATACTCGAACCAGGGGAATTTGTTATAAACGAACATGAGACCTTGTTATACTCGATCAGGGCCTTTATTATGCTCGACCAGAGGGTTTTGATATACTCGATCAGGGGACTTTGTTATACTCGATCAGGGGGCTTTTTTATACTCGACCAGGGTGCTTTGTTGTGCTCGACCAGGGGACTTTGTTATACTCGATCATGGGCCTTTGTTATACTCGATCAGGGGCCTTTGTTATACTCGATCATGGGCCTTTGTTATACTCAACCAGGGGACTTTGTTATAATCGATCAGGGGAATTTGTTATACTCGACCAGGGGAGTTTGTTATACACGACCACGGAACTTTGTTATACTCGATCAGAGGACTTTGCTTTACTCGATCGGGGAACATTGTTTTACTCGATCAGGGGGCCTTGTTACTCGATCAAGGGACTTTGTTACACTCAACCATTTGACTTTGTTTTACTCGATCTGGGGGCTGTTTTATATTCGATCAGGGGACTTTATTATACTCGATCGGGGAACATGTTTTTACTCGATCAGGGGCCTTTATTATACTCGTTCAAGAGCGTTTGTTATACTCGATCAGGGGACTTTGTTATACTTGAGCAGGGGGCTTTGTTTATATCGACCAGGGGACGTTGTTATACTCCATCAGGGAACTTTGTTATACAGGATCAGGGAATGTGTTTTACTCGATCAGGGGATGTGTTACACTCGATCAGGGGACTTTGCTATACTCGATCAGGATGCTTTGTTATACTCAACCGGGGGCCTTTGTTATACTGGATTAGGGGCTTTTGTTATACTCGATCAAGGGACTTTGTTATATTCGATCACAGGACTTTGTTATTCTCGATCAGGGGGCTTGGTTATACTCGACCAGGGGACTTTGTTATACTCGACCAGGGTACTTTGTTATACTCAACCGGGGGCCTTTGTTATACTGGATTAGGGGCTTTTGTTATACTCGATCAAGGGACTTTGTTATTCTCGATCAGGGGACTTTGTTATACTCGATCAGGGGACTTTGTTATACTCGATCAGGTGACTTTGTTATATTTGATGAGGGAACTTTGTTATTCTCGATCATGGGACTTTGTTATACCCGATGAGGGGCCTTTGTTATGCTCGATGAGGGGACTATGTTCTACTCGATCAGGGTGAATTTGTTATACTCGATCAGGGGACTTTGTTATACTCGATGACTTTGTTATACTCGATGAGGGTCCTTTGTTATACTCGATCAAAGGACTTTGTTATACTCGATGAGGGTCCTTTGTTATACTCGATCATGGGCCTTTGTTATACCCGATCAGGGGACTTTGTTATACTCGATCAGGGGACATTGTTATACTCGATGAGGGGGCTTTGTTATACACGATCAGGGAACTTTGTTATACTCGGTGAGTGGACTTTGTTATTCTCGATCAGGGGACTTTGTTATACTCCATCAGGGTCTTTGTTATACTCCATCAGGGGCCTTTGTTATACTCCATCAAGGGCCTTTGTTATACTCGACCAGGGGACTTTGTTATTCTCGATCAGGGGACTTTGTTATACCTGATCAGGGGACTTTGTTATACTCGACCAGGGGACTTTGTTATACTAAATCTGGGTCTTTGTTATACTCCATCAGGGGCCTTTGTTATACTCGACCAGGGGACTTTGTTATACTCGATCAGAGGACTTTCTTATACCTGATCAGGGGGCTTTGTTATACTCGACCAGGGGACTTTGTTTTATTCGATCAGGGGCCTTTGTTATACTCGATCAGGGGACTTTGTTATACTCGACCAGGGGACTTTGTTATACTCGATCAGGGGACTTTGTTATACTCGATCAGGGGCCTTTGTTATACTCGACCAGGGGACTTTGTTATACTCGATTAGGGGACTTTGTTATACTCGATGAGGGGTCTTTGATATACTCGACCAGGGGACATTGTTTTACTCGATCAGGGGGCTTTGATATACTCAATCAGGGGACTTTGTTTTACTCGATGGGGGAACTTTGTTATACTCGATCAGGGGACTTTGTTATACTCGACTAGGGTCCTTTGTTATGGTCGACCAGTGGCCTTTGTTATACTCGATC
>NW_024744042.1:0-21929 GCF_018991925.1 Homarus americanus | reverse complement strand
TGTGACTGCTCACTTATAGACGTGAGCTAAGTGTGCCTATTTGGGAAGGATAAGGATTGCGACCCTCTTTCCAGGTGGACCCGCACGATCACGGTTTTCCTGGAAAGACTCGGCTGGGGAGGGTTTTGCTCCGACCCCCTTTCGTGTTCACAATCTCCTGGGAGGGAGGTGAACAGTTACAGGGGGACCGCAGGACGAATACACTTTTGAGGGTGCAGGTCCCTAGGCCAGAGCGAAAAAGGAAAAATGGTAGTAGAAGGAAAAGAGCTCAAACCACGCCGGGAATATCGCGCTATAACTGCTCTCCAGCTGGAGTGTGGGTCACTCACACCACCAGTGGGGAGGGCAAGCTAATGCTCGATAAACCAAGAACGCTCGTGAGTTGTTGTGGGCGATGACAGTCGTGGGTGGTCCGGTCCGGGAAGATGGCCAACAATGGCACAAGGGAGAGGGCGGTCTTCAAAGTTCCGGGTCCAGCAGGAGGTCTTGTTGAGAGGTCTTCTTCGTTCAGGAGCGATGTGATAAGTGGCGGCCCGGCAGGCGGGCGGGCTTATATACAGACATTCTCCACCTCAGTGGCCACCTCATTGGCCACGAGTGCCGCATGCGTCATCCGCAAGCTACGCCCCACCTCCAAGAGGGAGGGACGGCCTTGGATGAACGATACTACCGCTGCGTCCACAGCACGCCACCTACTCCCACCAAACCGTGGGCGAAGCCATCACACTCTCTCTCCCTCACCATGAACGTATACGAGTTTGTTAACGTGGCGCGGATACGTCCGGACACGCCGACCTGCCCCAAGAAACTAAACCTCCTAGTTCTCCAGAAGTTTTTCGAAGCTAATGGGATCGTGGGGGTCACCAAGGTAGAACGCCTAAAGCTCCATGGTGACATCAAGATCACCTTCGCCGAGATGGGCATGCCCGCTCAACTCGCGGAGATCCCAGACATCAACGGCATTCCTTTTAAAATGTTTGCCTTCATGTGGGACAACTTGAAGCTGGGTGTAATTTCCCACGCCGAAATTGCCCACATGGACAAAGCAGAGCTGAGTGAGCTCCTCAAGGAGCAGCAGCTCCAAGTTGTGAAGAAGCTGTCCGACACCACTGCCCTCATCGGACACCACTCCACCCTACCCAAGGAAGCTCAACTGGCGTGGGTAACTATGCCAGTCAAGCCCTACTGCAGACCGAAACGGTGTTACAAATGCCAGCACTATGGACACACTGTAAACAAGTGTGAGGCGCAGGAAGACACCTGCTCCATGTGTGGCAGCCCTGGACACCGCTACACGGCCTGCCCCAACACAGAAAAAAAATGCGTTGCCTGTGGTGGCCCACACTCCTCCGCCGACCGGACCTGCCCCAGATGGAAGGAGGAATGCAGGGTAGCCAAGGCTCGTCTTGAGAAAAAACTGAGCTACAAAGAGGCCCTCCTTGCTGTACGCTCCCAAGAAAAGAAAAAACCAGCAGTAAAGAAAAACCACGAAAAGAAAACTCAACAGAAGCAGCCCACCACACAGAACCAAGAACACCACGTGGCCCGTGGTGCTGAAGCCCACGCGGCCAGTGGTGCTGAAGCCCACGTGGTCAACCTCTCCCTCTCTGAATTCTTCCACACCTATGAGGACTTAAAATACGAGGAGGAAGACGAACAAGAAGACCCAAACACAAACGAATGGACAATTCAAGAGAGCAAGAAGAGAAGGAGAGAGAGAAGAAAATCGACATCAAGCTAAGAAGACCAAGACATCACCTCCACACAAGAAACCAAAACACAATCAAGCCGACCAAGCACTGAACATCCATTGCCCAACCCAACACGCACCTGACGCCTGACCTGACGCTTGACCTGACGCTTGACCTGACGCTAGCCTGGCCTTGTCTTGTCGCCTCCCTGCCGCGTCCAGCCGGGTTGTTGCTGCTGCCCCCATCTTATAATCCCTCACGCAAGCGGTGTTTAGCCACTGCATCTGTTCTCTCCTCCTAAAATTCACTTCAATCCTCCCTTTACTCTTCTCCTGAACCTCCTTCCCCCCTGTCACTAGCATTTTTCGATTCGATTCGGCGAAGCCACACCAGGACCACCTGTAGTAGCAACCACAACAACATGACTGGACGAGGCAAAGGAGGCCAGGGACTTGGAAAGGGTGGCGCCAAGCGTCATCGTAAGGTGCTTCGTGACAACATCCAGGGTATCACCAAGCCCGCCATTCGTCGTCTAGCTCGGCGTGGAGGTGTTAAACGTATATCCGGCCTCATCTACGAGGAGACCCGCGGCGTCCTCAAGGTGTTTCTGGAGAACGTCATCCGTGACGCCGTCACCTACACCGAGCACGCAAAAAGGAAGACCGTCACCGCCATGGATGTGGTTTATGCCCTGAAACGGCAGGGCCGCACCCTTTATGGTTTTGGTGGTTAATCAACCTGATGGACGGGCGCACACCACCACCACCACCACGACAAACAAATATACGGACCTACTTTTAGGTCCACATTTAAACTCCTTCTAAAGTTGGTTAGACACTGGGTAAATCTGTTGAAAATATAGCCAATAACGCCAGTCCTCTCTAATTCTGGACTTGTGGTACATGGTATAGGTTGTCTTTGAGCGATGTTGGAACCACTTCCTAGTAATTGTCAGTCAGTCAGTCAGTCAGTCAACATTCACCTAACCTCCAGGTACCTCACCTAACTTCCTGTAGCGTCACCGAACCTCACGAAATGTAACCCAATGTAGTTTATAATCTATCCTAACATGACATAACATAACCACGCACTATATTACTTCGGTAAGAGTAATGAGTTTTAATACGCAAAGTTGCAGTTATCATTCATGCATACATACATACATACATACATACATACATAACATGCTAGTGGCAGGGGGGATTGAAGTGAATTTTAGGAGGAGAGAATAGGTGCAGTGGCTAAACAGCGCTTGCGTGAGGGACTTTAAGCAGCAACTCGCCTGGATGCGGCAGGATAGAGTCAGGTCAAGCGTCCGGTGCATGTTGGGTTCCGCCATGGTTTCTCAGTGTTTGGTCGGCTTGATTGTGTGTGTGTTGTTTTCTTGTTTGGAGGAAATGTCTTGGTATTCTTCTTCTTAGCTTGAAGTTGATTTTCTTCTAACTCTTCTCCTCTTGTTGTTCGTCTTCCCCGTGTCTGCTATCATTCTGTAAAGACTCTATATATGTATGTAGGTATGAGTGAGTAACAGTTGCCGGTTACAGTGATACTTCATATTCGCTGGTGTTGTACTGTATGGCTTCGGTATTTCTTAATATACAAACAGCACCGTTAGGGGATTGAGGTATTTAAAAACCAGCCTACATTACTTATATATAGAAATAAATAATGTGGCTTGGACAATAATGACGACTACTCTCTCCTACCTTCCCCAAACAAGGGCTTTTCGAAAGTATACATTGGACACAAATGACTTAGTACATACATTGGTGGTTTAACAAAAGCCCTCATTAGAGATAGGTGAAGGAGCACACAGTGAACATACAGATTAATGTTTGCACGCGTAGATCATGTAAGGTGAGGTGTTGAACACCAGACACGTGGTGTAGTAACTCCCTCACAGATGGCGTTATGAGGGGCCTGATGATGTAGCAGTTACCTCACAGATGGTGTTATGAGGAACTTCACATGATGATGCTGTAGCCAAACATTCACTACGTGGTGTCGTAGCATCTTGGGGACACCACGTGGTCGACATGACTCACTCATTCAAGTGGGTGAGGTGTGGTCCCAGGCCTCTCTATCGTGGAGTCTCAGGGGAAGTATAACCGGGTACCTGGGACCTCACTGTGTGAAGCTGGTTAGCTAGCTTGGGTAAGACTCAACTGCCGAGTTGTTTTTCACTGAGTTAAGCACTGTTCACCACTATTCATCACTGGTTCCATTCCTTTGCCAAATGAGATAGTACCTTATGGCAAGAACTTGTTGATAGTCCGGTGGGGAGGAGGGTTCAGGGGAGTAAGTTGGTATCGGCCAACATATAAATAATAATAATAATAATAATTAACGGTTTATTGAAAGTGCTTGGCAGCCAGAAGGCTGAAAATATACAGTTACATATTTGGGGAATGGGTTACGAATTACAAATAATATACAAGTAACATGAGTGACACAAATAAGACATATAATAACTAGCTGGGGAAAAGCTCAAACTACAGTTCATTTCAACATAGTGACAGTGCAAGGAGTAGTGTTTACTGGGAGTGAGTACACTGATTTATTACAAGTTATCGATAATTTTTACAATGGTTGGGACTGGGCTGTTCTTATAGCGATCGGTTCGTGCACGTATGGGCTGGATGCGGTTGTGGTGTCGAAGAGCAATTCTCGGACTAGGGATCTCAGGTGGTAGTAGGAGCCGGTGTAGAAGCTTCTTACCAAATTTGCAGATGAGGTCGTGGTGATGGTCAGTGAGAGTCTAAAGGGTCGGTCAGTGTGTTGAGCGCTTCTTGATATGTGGAGTAGGAAGGGTAGAGAATAATCTTGCATGGCCTCTTTTGCACTTTTTCTAGGTGTTTACGTTGTGTGGCATTTAGGGAGGAAGACCAGGTGAGCTTGGGAAGTATGAATGTTGTGTAAACACTGAGGAGCTCGTGTGCAGGAACACCGAGGGACTTGAGTCGGCGTAGGAGGTGGAGACGGAAACTGGAGGATTTGATAACTTCACTGACGTGTGGTTTCTAATTTAGTTTGTTGTCTATGTTGACGCCGAGGAGCTTCGTGGAATCTAAAACCTGGAGTGTGTTCAGACCTAGAGTAATGGAAGGAGGTGGGACAATGTCGGAGGAGAGGTTGATGTGCATAACCATGGTTGTTGGTGGCCCAGTTTTGGAGACTGTTCAATAAATCATGAAGGGCGGTATAGTTTGGAGCAGAATTGTTGACGCTGATCCCAATGGTGGAGTCGTCGACATATTTCCAGCGAGCAGGGGTTTCTCTTAGGGCATCATTGATGAGCATAAGGAAGCAGAGTGGTCCCATCTTGGTGCCTTGGGGGACGCCACAGGTGAGTGACTGAAAGGTGGAGACAGCCAGCCCCTCGGAAGCGTACAGCTTGGCGTCGGTCACTGAGGAAGTCTGTAAGCCCTGGTATAATAAGACTTCTCCGAAGCCCGAGGTCAATAGCTTAGTTGATGATTATATTGTGGTCGACTAGGTCGAACGCTTTAGTGAAATCAATGAAGGCGACAGCTACAGACGTTTTTCGTTTCTCGAGATGGCGGTATATGTAATCGAGAAAGCTGACAAGACAGTCAGTCAGTCAGTGGTGGAGGAAGTTTTCATGTTGCCAAATTGCTGAGGGTCTACTACGACTCCTGCAATATCAGCAAAAGCCCAGCCAGTCGAACACAAAACTTTCACAGATTAGGCTGGGTATTGGGGTGATTGCAATAGGTCGTAGCTGATTTAAGGATTGTGGGCTGGTTGACTTGGGTACTGGTGATACATAAGAGGTCTTCCAGTCAGCTGGGCATCTGGCTTGACTGAAAGAAGCATTGATGATGGAGCATAGGGGTTTAGCAAGCTCCGGGGAGAACTCCTTGAAGCGTTTCATTGGTAAGTCAATGGGGGTGGTAGAGCGTTTTAATTTTAGTTTGTCCAGGCGTTTTGCTATTTCAAATACTTCTACTAAGTCAGTGGGAAGGGGGGGGCTGGTAGGTAAGCAGGGAGAGTGGTTGTGTCAAGCCGGGGGAGCGTCTGGCATATAGTAGCGAAGTGTGTGTGTGTGTGTGTGTGTGTGTGTGTGTGTGTGTATACTACTGTACTTTTTAGATCCTCCTACGCAACCTAACCTATTATAGTTAAGTATAGTAGGCTATACACTATTTTGTTTGTATGTGTTATAAAATGAAATTGCATGTTATTATTATTAATATTATTATTATTAATATTATTATTATTATTAGTAGTAGTAGTATTATTATTATTATTATTATTGTTATTATTATTACATGCTAATATAATACTAAGTTGCCCGCCAGATTTCCTCAGAGATGGGAGGAGCACATTGGCGGCGGTGTTGTTTATACTCCGCCCGATTACTGATTCCTATTCACCGAGCCAGAGCTGGCGGGCGGCGTGTTATGTGCCACGTTTTGTTTCCCATTGGGCGTACCGCTCAGCTGGGGAGTAGGAGATTTCATAAAAAGAAAGTTTGAGTGGAGAGCACACCTTTTCCTTCACATACAGTTATCTTAGACCATCTACTAGTATAATAGTTTGCACAAAAATACTCTACACTCTTTCTAGGTTATTGTTATGTTTTTTTTTTTTTTTTTGATTTCTCATCAGATTGTGCATTCAACTAATATACACTATTAGTGTGTTTATTATTATGTTTTATAGTATTATTTCGTATAATATTGGGTAACACAATTAGAGTCACTAGTATAGTATATTTTCGGGGTTTATAGCAGTTTGTGGTCTAATAGTATCATGCTTTATGAGTGGTGTTCTATGTAGTGATGGATGATTAGGCAATAAAATATGCTTTGGGTGTTTATAGCAGTTTGTGGTCTACTAGTATCATGCTTTATGGGTGGTGTTCTATGTAGTGATGATTAGGCCATAAAATATGCTTTTGGTTTATTGCTAACAAAATATACTTTGCTCTACCGCTGGAGTGCAAAACATGGTGAAACTTACATACACCGTTAATAAAGTATTGGTGGAAGAAGAAGAAGAAGTAAGAGGAAGAATTGTGGAGGGAATGAACAGTGAGACAATGTAAAGCCTCCAGGATGGCGGCAGCGTTTCTGTTATTAATATATAATAAGACAATAGGAAAATATGTTGTTGTCTCTACCTGTATTATTACCTTTGCGATAGCATGGTTCAATTTTTGGAGGACAGAGGAAGGAGCAGGAGGTTAGGAAGGGAGAGATAGTGTCTGTGATCCTCGGGTCACCACTCCTCGGATTGTGTCAGTTCAAGTTTAGAAGCTCCAACAACTTTCCCTGAATACAAATTGGCAACGTTTCGATTTACAACAGGTACCTACTTACTGCTACAGTAGGTAGGTGAACAGGGACCAAGGGGGCTAGGAAGAGTGTCCAAACAACTTGCCTGTGTGATGTAGTCGTGGCCAGAATTAGGTTAGGATACAGACACATCTGGCTAGTTAGTAACGCTGTACCCATAAAGGAACACTCAGCATGTAAACTTGGTGATACACCTTTAAAGCACTACTATATTATTGAATGGGACACTGTCAAAGACTTCAGGCCACCTCACTTATTGTATCTTGAACTATGTCATTACTTCATTGAGGACATTACATTCTTGCTCTTTATCCCAAATTGGCTAGCCCACACTGGTAAATGTGTACTGTACTGTCAATGAATCTGATGTATTTCTTTGTGTATGAACCTGACTGAAAATAAGGTCGCCTCCCTTGCTGCTGCTGCTGCTGCTGCTGCTGCTTCTTGCGCCCTTCTAAGTCCCGTTTAAGTCCCCCACCCCAGGCCCCCGCAGTACCCCTTCACATCTACACCATTCAAAATCAATTTCACTCAATTTGCACAGAGTGTTATCCTGCAAAACGTTGATGTCGTATATTTCTCTCTTTAAGTGATATCCTGTGGCTCCGAAAGGAGCCTGTTTGGTTAGGTTGTCTTGTGTGAACGAACCTTGGGTTCTTATTTCTTCTCTGTCTTCTTGGGGAGGAGCACAGCTTGGATGTTAGGAAGGACACCCCCTTGGGCAATGGTGACTCCAGACAGGAGCTTGTTCAGCTCCTCGTCATTGCGAATGGCAAGCTGAAGATGACGCGGGATAATGCGGGTCTTCTTGTTGTCGCGGGCGGCGTTACCGGCCAGCTCGAGCACTTCTGCTGCCAGGTACTCCATGACGGCTGCAAGGTACACAGGGGCACCTGCACCAACACGCTCAGCATAGTTGCCTTTACGCAAGAGACGGTGGATCCTACCCACGGGGAACTGGAGTCCGGCCCTGCTAGAACGGGACTTTGACTTGCCCTTCACCTTGCCTCCCTTGCCGCGTCCTGACATGTTGCTGCTGCTGCTTTTCGTGATAGGAGTTAAATTTCCGCCCGCCACCTTGGTCTTTTATACCAAGCTCAGGATCAGGCCAGGTGGCCGTCTCGCGGACCCAACCAATGTAAGAGAGCCGTAGCTGCAGCCAGTCTGATCCTGAGCGGCCCGCTCGGTATATAAGGAAAAGTTAGTCGGGCCAGTTTTCAATTCTCTCGCTCCGCGCCACGAGTAACTGTGCCGCCATGCCTCCCAAAACTTCCGGAAAGGCTGCCAAGAAGGCTGGAAAGGCCCAGAAGGCCATTGCCAAGGGTGACAAGAAGAAGAAGCGCAGGAGGAAGGAAAGCTACAGCATCTACATCTACAAGGTACTGAAGCAAGTGCACCCCGACACAGGAGTCTCCTCCAAAGCTATGTCCATCATGAACTCTTTCGTGAACGACATCTTCGAGCGCATCGCTGCCGAGGCTTCCCGCCTGGCGCACTACAACAAACGCTCCACCATTACAAGTCGGGAAATCCAGACAGCTGTCCGACTCTTGCTGCCCGGTGAACTGGCCAAGCATGCCGTGTCTGAGGGCACCAAGGCTGTCACCAAGTACACCTCTTCCAAGTAAGAGGTTACTTGTGCACAACAAACACGCCATCCCACTACTACAACTTAATCGGCTCCATCGGAGCCACAGTTACATGTTAAAGAGACAGTTACCGACAGTGATATATTGAGAGGGAAATAAAAAAAAAAAAAAATTATAATAATCTGCATTCTCTATTGGCGTAGAAACCGGACTAAATCGAAACATAATAAATAAATAAATAAATTCTGCGTGGAGTACTTTTACACCCACTGCAAAGTGACATACATGGAGTGTGTTTGGGCTTCATTTCATGTTTGCAGCACGCCTATTTCATGTAAACAATTTATTTTATTTTATTGTATTTTATTGTATTTTCTTTTATTTTATTTATTTATTTACTTACTTATTCTTTATATATTTATTTGTTACTAGCTCTTGTTTGTTGCACCCACCCACCTCCCGAATTGATGACCTACTATACATTCGTGCCTGCACGAATGTTACCAACTTACCGTTAGGCGATTTGGGTAACCGAAATTAACGCTCTCCTACCACCAACCATTTCGATTGTCATGAAAATTATCTTCAGAACAGTTCTTTGGCCCTGAGAAGGGCCGAGTTATAGATGTCTGGTAGGTTTTGTTGTGCTTTTTCTTTTTCCCCAAGGAAGAGGACTTAAGCACGCTCTCCGCGGATGCGCCGGGCCAGCTGGATGTCCTTGGGCATGATGGTAACGCGCTTGGCGTGAATGGCACACAGGTTGGTGTCCTCGAAAAGACCCACCAGGTAAGCCTCAGAGGCTTCCTGCAGAGCCATGACGGCAGACGACTGGAAGCGCAGGTCAGTCTTGAAATCCTGGGCGATCTCACGCACCAGGCGCTGGAAGGGCAGCTTCCTGATGAGTAGCTCTGTGCTCTTCTGGTAACGACGGATCTCACGAAGGGCGACGGTTCCGGGCCTGTAACGATGGGGCTTCTTGACACCACCGGTGGCTGGGGCGGACTTGCGAGCTGCCTTGGTGGCAAGCTGCTTCCGTGGAGCCTTGCCTCCAGTGGACTTGCGGGCAGTCTGTTTAGTACGGGCCATCTCGACGACGAAATAGTAAATACGGGCGGCCTGGCAGGCGGGCGGGCTTATATACAGACATTCTCCACCTCAGGGGCCACCTCATTGGCCACGAGTGCCGCATGCGTCATCCGCAAGCTACGCCCCACCTCCAAGAGGGAGGGACGGCCTTGGATGAACGATACTACCGCTGCGTCCACAGCACGCCACCTACTCCCACCAAACCGTGGGCGAAGCCATCACACTCTCTCTCCCTCACCATGAACGGATACGAGTTTGTTAACGTGGCGCGGATACGTCCGGACACGCCGACCTGCCCCAAGAAACTAAACCTCCTAGTTCTCCAGAAGTTTTTCGAAGCTAATGGGATCGTGGGGGTCACCAAGGTAGAACGCCTAAAGCTCCATGGTGACATCAAGATCACCTTCGCCGAGATGGGCATGCCCGCTCAACTCGCGGAGATCCCAGACATCAACGGCATTCCTTTTAAAATGTTTGCCTTCATGTGGGACAACTTGAAGCTGGGTGTAATCTCCCACGCCGAAATTGCCCACATGGACAAAGCAGAGCTGAGTGAGCTCCTCAAGGAGCAGCAGCTCCAAGTTGTGAAAAAGCTGTCCGACACCACTGCCCTCATCGGACACCACTCCACCCTACCCAAGGAAGCTCAACTGGCGTGGGTAACTATGCCAGTCAAGCCCTACTGCAGACCGAAACGGTGTTACAAATGCCAGCACTATGGACACACTGTAAACAAGTGTGAGGCGCAGGAAGACACCTGCTCCATGTGTGGCAGCCCTGGACACCGCTACACGGCCTGCCCCAACACAGAGAAAAAATGCGTTGCCTGTGGTGGCCCACCCTCCTCCGCCGACCGGACCTGCCCCAGATGGAAGGAGGAATGCAGGGTAGCCAAGGCTCGCCTTGAGAAAAAACTGAGCTACAAAGAGGCCCTCCTTGCTGTACGCTCCCAAGAAAAGAAAAAACCAGCAGTAAAGAAAAACCAAGAAAAGAAAACTCAACAGAAGCAGCCCACCACACAGAACCAAGAACACCACGTGGCCCGTGGTGCTGAAGCCCACGCGGCCAGTGGTGCTGAAGCCCACGTGGTCAACCTCTCCCTCTCTGAATTCTTCCACACCTATGAGGACTTAAAATACGACGAGGAAGACGAACAAGAAGACCCAAACACAAACGAATGGACAATTCAAGAGAGCAAGAAGAGGAGGAGAGTGAGAAGAAAATCGACATCAAGCTAAGAAGACCAAGACATCCCCTCCACACAAGAAACCAAAACACAATCAAGCCGACCAAGCACTGAACATCCATTGCCCAACCCAACACGCACCTGACGCTGACCTGACGCCTGACCTGACGCTTGACCTGACGCTAGCCTGGCCTTGTCTTGTCGCCTCCCTACCGCGTCCAGCCGGGTTGTTGCTGCTGCCCCCATCTTATAATCCCTCACGCAAGCGGTGTTTAGCCACTGCATCTGTTCTCTCCTCCTAAAATTCACTTCAATCCTCCCTTTATTCTTCTCCTGAACCTCCTTCCCCCCTGTCACTAGCATTTTTCGATTCGATTCGGCGAAGCCACACCAGGACCACCTGTAGTAGCAACCACAACAACATGACTGGACGAGGCAAAGGAGGCAAGGGACTTGGAAAGGGTGGCGCCAAGCGTCATCGTAAGGTGCTTCGTGACAACATCCAGGGTATCACCAAGCCCGCCATTCGTCGTCTAGCTCGGCGTGGAGGTGTTAAGCGTATATCCGGCCTCATCTACGAGGAGACCCGCGGCGTCCTCAAGGTGTTTCTGGAGAACGTCATCCGTGACGCCGTCACCTACACCGAGCACGCAAAAAGGAAGACCGTCACCGCCATGGATGTGGTGTATGCCCTGAAACGGCAGGGCCGCACCCTTTATGGTTTTGGTGGTTAATCAACCTGATGGACGGGCGCACACCACCACCACCACCACGACAAACAAATATACGGACCTAATTTTAGGTCCACATTTAAATCGCTAAAGAGTTGGTTAGACACTGAGTAAATCGTTGAAAATATATCCAATAACATGATCCTCTCTAATTCTGGACTTGTGGTATGAGTATAGGTTGTGCGTGAACGTGTTGGAACCACTTCCTAATAATTGTCAGTCAGTCAGTCAACATTCACCTAACCTCCAGGTACCTCACCTAACTTCCTGTAGCGTCACCGAACCTCACGAAATGTAACCCAATGTAGTTTATAATCTATCCTAACATGACATAACATAACCACGCACTATATTACTTCGGTAAGAGTAATGAGTTTTAATACGCAAAGTTGCAGTTATCATTCATCATACATACATACATACATACATAACATGCTAGTGGCAGGGGGGATTGAAGTGAATTTTAGGAGGATAGAATAGGTGCAGTGGCTAAACAGCGCTTGCGTGAGGGACTTTAAGCAGCAACTCGCCTGGATGCGGCAGGATAGAGTCAGGTCAAGCGTCCGGTGCATGTTGGGTTCCGCCATGGTTTCTCAGTGTTTGGTCGGCTTGATTGTGTGTGTGTTGTTTTCTTTTTTGGAGGAAATGTCTTGGTATTCTTCTTCTTAGCTTGAAGTTGATTTTCTTCTAACTCTTCTCCTCTTGTTGTTCGTCTTCCCCGTGTCTGCTATCATTCTGTAAAGACTCTATATATGTATGTAGGTATGAGTGAGTAACAGTTGCCGGTTACAGTGATACTTCATATTCGCTGGTGTTGTACTGTATGGCTTCGGTATTTCTTAATATACAAACGGCACCGTTAGGGGATTGAGGTATTTAAAAACCAGCCTACATTACTTATATATAGAAATAAATAATGTGGCTTGGACAATAATGACGACTACTCTCTCCTACCTAACCCAAACAAGGGCTTTTCGAAAGTATACATTGGACACAATTGACTTAGTACATACATTGGTGGTTTAACAAAAGCCCTCATTAGAGAAAGGTGAAGGAGCACACAGTGAACATACAGATTAATGTTTGCACGCATAGATCATGTAAGGTGAGGTGTTGAACACCAGACACGTAGTGTAGTAACTCCCTCACAGATGGCGTTATGAGGGGCCTGAGGATGTAGCAGTTACCTCACAGATGGTGTTAGGAGGAACTTCACATGATGATGCTGTAGCAAAACATTCACTACGTGGTGTCGTAGCATCTTGGGGACACCACGTGGTCCACATGACTCACTCATTCAAGTGGGTGAGGTGTGGTCCCAGGCCTCTCTATCGTGGAGTCTCAGGGGAAGTATAACCGGGTACCTGGGACCTCACTGTGTGAAGGTGGTTAGCTAGCTTGGGTAAGACTCAACTGCCGAGTTGTTTTTCACTGAGTTAAGCACTGTTCACCACTATTCATCACTGGTTCCATTCCTTTGCCAAATGAGATAGTACCTTATGGCAAGAACTTGTTGATAGTCCGGTGGGGAGGAGGGTTCAGGGGAGTGAGTTGGTATCGGCCAACATATAAATAATAATAATAATAATAATTAACGGTTTATTGAAAGTGCTTGGCAGCCAGAAGGCTGAAAATATACAGTTACATATTTGGGGAATGGGTTACGAATTACAAATAATATACAAGTAACATGAGTGACACAAATAAGACATATAATAACTAGCTGGGGAAAAGCTCAAACTACAGTTCATTTCAACATAGTGACAGTGCAAGGAGTAGTGTTTACTGGGAGTGAGTACACTGATTTATTACAAGTTATCGATAATTTTTACAATGGTTGGGACTGGGCTGTTCTTATAGCGATCAGTTCGTGCACGTATGGGCTGGATGCGGTTGTGGTGTCGAAGAGCAATTCTCGGACTAGGGATCTCAGATGGTAGTAGGAGCCGGTGTAGAAGCTTCTTACCAAATTGGCAGATGAGGTCGTGGTGATGGTCAGTGAGAGTCTAAAGGGTCGGTCAGTGTGTTGAGCGCTTCTTGATATGTGGAGTAGGAAGGGGAGAGAATAATCTTGCATGGCCTCTTTTGCACTTTTTCTAGGTGTTTACGGTGTGTGGCATTTAGGGAGGAAGACCAGGTGGAGGAGGCATAGGTGAGCTTGGGAAGTATGAATGTTGTGTAAACACTGAGGAGCTCGTGTGCAGGAACACCGAGGGACTTGAGTCGGCGTAGGAGGTGGAGACAGAAACTGGAGGATTTGATAACTTCACTGACGTGTGGTTTCTAATTTAGTTTGTTGTCTATATGTATGTGTGTGTGTGTGTGTGTGTGTGTGTGTGTGTGTATATACTACTGTACTTTTTAGATCCTCCTACGCAACCTAACCTATTATAGTTAAGTATAGTAGGCTATACACTATTTTGTTAGTATGTGTTATAAAATGAAATTGCATGTTATTATTATTAATATTATTATTATTAATATTATTATTATTATTATTATTAGTAGTAGTATTATTATTATTATTATTGTTATTATTATTACATGCTAATATAATACTAAGTTGCCCGCCAGATTTCCTCAGAGATGGGAGGAGCACATTGGCGGCGGTGTTGTTTATACTCCGCCCGATTACTGATTCCTATTCACCGAGCCAGAGCTGGCGGGCGGCGTGTTATGTGCCACGTTTTGTTTCCCATTGGGCGTACCGCTCAGCTGGGGAGTAGGAGATTTCATAAAAAGAAAGTTTGAGTGGAGAGCACACCTTTTCCTTCACATACAGTTATCTTAGACCATCTACTAGTATAATAGTTTGCACAAAAATACTCTACACTCTTTCTAGGTTATTGTTATGTTGTTTTTTTTTTTTTTGACTTCTCATCAGATTGTGCATTCAACTAATATACACTATTAGTGTGTTTATTATTATGTTTTATAGTATTATTTCGTATAATATTGGGTAACACAATTATAGTCACTAATATACACTATTAGTGTGTTTATTATTATGTTTTATAGTATTATTTCGTATAATATTGGGTAACACAATTATAGTCACTAGTATAGTTTATTATTGGGGTTTATAGCAGTTTGTGGTCTAATAGTATCATGCTTTATGAGTGGTGTTCTATGTAGTGATGATTAGGCAATAAAATATGCTTTGGGTGTTTATAGCAGTTTTTGTGGTCTACTAGTATCATGCTTTATGGGTGGTGTTCTATGTAGTGATGATTAGGCCATAAAATATGCTTTTGGTTTATTGCTAACAAAATATACTTTGCTCTACCGCTGTCGTGCAAAACATGGTGAAACTTACATACACCGTTAATAAAGTATTCATGAAGAAGAAGAAGAAGAAGAAGAAGAAGAAGAAGAAGAAGTACGAGGAAGAATTGTGGAGGGAATGAACAGTGAGACAATGTAAAGCCTCCGGGATGGCGGCAGCGTTTCTGTTATTAATATATAATAAGACAATAGGAAAATATGTTGTTGTCTCTACCTGTATTATTACCTTTGCGATAGCATGGTTCAATTTTGGGAGGACAGAGGAAGGAGCAGGAGGTTAGGAAGGGAGAGATAGTGTCTGTGATCCTCGGGTCACCACTCCTCGGATTGTGTCAGTTCAAGTTTAGAAGCTCCAACAACTTTCCCTGAATACGAATTCGCAACCTTTCGATTTACAACAGGTACCTACTTACTGCTACAGTAGGTGAACAGGGACCAAGGGGGCTAGGAATAGTGTCCAAACAACTTGCTCCTGCCTGCCTGTGTGATGTAGTCGTGGCCACAATTAGGTTAGGATACAGACACATCTGGCAAGTTAGTAACGCTGTACCCATACCGGAACACTCAGCATGTAAACTTTGTGATACACCTTTAAAGCACTATATTATTGAATGTGACACTGTCAAAGACTTCAGGCCACCTCACTTATTGTATCTTGAACTATGTCATTACTTCATTGAGGACATTACATTCTTGCTGTTTATCCCAAATTGGCTAGCTAGCTAGCCCACACTGATTAGTCTACAATTACAATATGACTCCAATGTATGCTGCTGGTAAATGTGTACTGTCAATGAACCAGAGTGAAAATAAGGTCGCCTCCCTTGCTGCTGCTGCTAAAGCTGCTGCTGCTTCTTGCGCCCTTCTAAGTCCCGTTTAAGTCCCCCACCCCAGGCCCCCGCAGTACCCCTTCACATCTACACCATTCAAAAACATTTACACTCAATTTGCACAGAGTGTTATCCTGCAAAACGTTGATGTCGTATATTTCTCTCTTTAAGTGATATCCTGTGGCTCCGAAAGGAGCCTGTTTGGTTAGGTTGTCTTGTGTGAACGAACCTTGGGTTCTTATTTCTTCTCTGTCTTCTTGGGGAGGAGCACAGCTTGGATGTTAGGAAGGACACCCCCTTGGGCAATGGTGACTCCAGACAGGAGCTTGTTCAGCTCCTCGTCATTGCGAATGGCAAGCTGAAGATGACGCGGGATAATGCGGGTCTTCTTGTTGTCGCGGGCGGCGTTACCGGCCAGCTCGAGCACTTCTGCTGCCAGGTACTCCATGACGGCTGCAAGGTACACAGGGGCACCTGCACCAACACGCTCAGCATAGTTGCCTTTACGCAAGAGACGGTGGATCCTACCCACGGGGAACTGGAGTCCGGCCCTGCTAGAACGGGACTTTGACTTGCCCTTCACCTTGCCTCCCTTGCCGCGTCCTGACATGTTGCTGCTGCTGCTTTTCGTGATAGGAGTTAAATTTCCGCCCGCCACCTTGGTCTTTTATACCAAGCTCAGGATCAGGCCAGGTGGCCGTCTCGCGGACCCAACCAATGTAAGAGAGCCGTAGCTGCAGCCAGTCTGATCCTGAGCGGCCCGCTCGGTATATAAGGAAAAGTTAGTCGGGCCAGTTTTCAATTCTCTCGCTCCGCGCCACGAGTAACTGTGCCGCCATGCCTCCCAAAACTTCCGGAAAGGCTGCCAAGAAGGCTGGAAAGGCCCAGAAGGCCATTGCCAAGGGTGACAAGAAGAAGAAGCGCAGGAGGAAGGAAAGCTACAGCATCTACATCTACAAGGTACTGAAGCAAGTGCACCCCGACACAGGAGTCTCCTCCAAAGCTATGTCCATCATGAACTCTTTCGTGAACGACATCTTCGAGCGCATCGCTGCCGAGGCTTCCCGCCTGGCGCACTACAACAAACGCTCCACCATTACAAGTCGGGAAATCCAGACAGCTGTCCGACTCTTGCTGCCCGGTGAACTGGCCAAGCATGCCGTGTCTGAGGGCACCAAGGCTGTCACCAAGTACACCTCTTCCAAGTAAGAGGTTACTTGTGCACAACAAACACGCCATCCCACTACTACAACTTAATCGGCTCCATCGGAGCCACAGTTACATGTTAAAGAGACAGTTACCGACAGTGATATATTGAGAGGGAAATAAAAAAAATAAAATTATAATAATCTGCATTCTCTATTGGCGTAGAAACAGGACTAAATCGAAACATAATAAATAAATAAATAAATTCTGCGTGGAGTACTTTTACACCCACTGCAAAGTGACATACATGGAGTGTGTTTGGGCTTCATTTCTTGTTTGCAGCATGCCTATTTCATGTAAAAAAATTTTATTTTATTTTATTGTATGTTCTTTTATTTTATTTATTTCTTTACTTACTTATTCTTTATATATTTATTTGTTACTAGCTCTTGTTTGTTGCACCCACCCACCTCCCGAATTGATGACCTACTATACAATCGTACCTCCACGAATGTTACCAACTTACCGTTAGGCGATTTGGGTAACCGAAATTAACGCTCTCCGACCACCAACCATTTCGATTGTCATGAAAATTATCTTCAGAACAGTTCTTTGGCCCTGAGAAGGGCCGAGTTATAGATGTCTGGTAGGTTTTGTTGTGCTTTTTGTTTTTCCCCAAGGAAGAGGACTTAAGCACGCTCTCCGCGGATGCGCCGGGCCAGCTGGATGTCCTTGGGCATGATGGTAACGCGCTTGGCGTGAATGGCACACAGGTTGGTGTCCTCGAAAAGACCCACCAGGTAAGCCTCAGAGGCTTCCTGCAGAGCCATGACGGCAGACGACTGGAAGCGCAGGTCAGTCTTGAAATCCTGGGCGATCTCACGCACCAGGCGCTGGAAGGGCAGCTTCCTGATGAGTAGCTCTGTGCTCTTCTGGTAACGACGGATCTCACGAAGGGCGACGGTTCCGGGCCTGTAACGATGGGGCTTCTTGACACCACCGGTGGCTGGGGCGGACTTGCGAGCTGCCTTGGTGGCAAGCTGCTTCCGTGGAGCCTTGCCTCCAGTGGACTTGCGGGCAGTCTGTTTAGTACGGGCCATCTCGACGACGAAATAGTCAATACGGGCGGCCCGGCAGGCGGGCGGGCTTATATACAGACATTCTCCACCTCAGTGGCCACCTCATTGGCCACGAGTGCCGCATGCGTCATCCGCAAGCTACGCCCCACCTCCAAGAGGGAGGGACGGCCTTGGATGAACGATACTACCGCTGCGTCCACAGCACGCCACCTACTCCCACCAAACCGTGGGCGAAGCCACACCAGGACCACCTGTAGTAGCAACCACAACAACATGACTGGACGAGGCAAAGGAGGCAAGGGACTTGGAAAGGGTGGCGCCAAGCGTCATCGTAAGGTGCTTCGTGACAACATCCAGGGTATCACCAAGCCCGCCATTCGTCGTCTAGCTCGGCGTGGAGGTGTTAAACGTATATCCGGCCTCATCTACGAGGAGACCCGCGGCGTCCTCAAGGTGTTTCTGGAGAACGTCATCCGTGACGCCGTCACCTACACCGAGCACGCAAAAAGGAAGACCGTCACCGCCATGGATGTGGTGTATGCCCTGAAACGGCAGGGCCGCACCCTTTATGGTTTTGGTGGTTAATCAACCTGATGGACGGGCGCACACCACCACCACCACCACGACAAACAAATATACGGACCTAATTTTAGGTCCACATTTAAATCGCTAAAGAGTTGGTTAGACACTGAGTAAATCGTTGAAAATATATCCAATAACATGATCCTCTCTAATTCTGGACTTGTGGTATGAGTATAGGTTGTGTGTGAACGTGTTGGAACCACTTCCTAATAATTGTCAGTCAGTCAGTCAACATTCACCTAACCTCCAGGTACCTCACCTAACTTCCTGTAGCGTCACCGAACCTCACGAAATGTAACCCAATGTAGTTTATAATCTATCCTAACATGACATAACATAACCACGCACTATATTACTTCGGTAAGAGTAATGAGTTTTAATACGCAAAGTTGCAGTTAGCATTCATTCATACATACATACATACATACATACATACATACATACATACATAACATGCTAGTGGCAGGGGGGATTGAAGTGAATTTTAGGAGGATAGAATAGGTGCAGTGGCTAAACAGCGCTTGCGTGAGGGACTTTAAGCAGCAACTCGCCTGGATGCGGCAGGATAGAGTCAGGTCAAGCGTCCGGTGCATGTTGGGTTCCGCCATGGTTTCTCAGTGTTTGGTCGGCTTGATTGTGTGTGTGTTGTTTTCTTGTTTGGAGGGAATGTCTTGGTATTCTTCTTCTTAGCTTGAAGTTGATTTTCTTCTAACTCTTCTCCTCTTGTTGTTCGTCTTCCCCGTGTCTGCTATCATTCTGTAAAGACTCTATATATGTATGTAGGTATGAGTGAGTAACAGTTGCCGGTTACAGTGATACTTCATATTCGCTGGTGTTGTACTGTATGGCTTCGGTATTTCTTAATATACAAACGGCACCGTTAGGGGATTGAGGTATTTAAAAACCAGCCTACATTACTTTTATATATAGAAATAAATAATGTGGCTTGGACAATAATGACGACTACTCTCTCCTACCTAACCCAAACAAGGGCTTTTCGAAAGTATACATTGGACACAATTGACTTAGTACATACATTGGTGGTTTAACAAAAGCCCTCATTAGAGAAAGGTGAAGGAGCACACAGTGAACATACAGATTAATGTTTGCACGCATAGATCATGTAAGGTGAGGAGTTGAACACCAGACACGTAGTGTAGTAACTCCCTCACAGATGGCGTTATGAGGGGCCTGAGGATGTAGCAGTTACCTCACAGATGGTGTTATGAGGAACTTCACATGATGATGCTGTAGCAAAACATTCACTACGTGGTGTCGTAGCATCTTGGGGACACCACGTGGTCCACATGACTCACTCATTCAAGTGGGTGAGGTGTGGTCCCAGGCCTCTCTATCGTGGAGTCTCAGGGGAAGTATAACCGGGTACCTGGGACCTCACTGTGTGAAGGTGGTTAGCTAGCTTGGGTAAGACTCAACTGCAGAGTTGTTTTTCACTGAGTTAAGCACTGTTCACCACTATTCATCACTGGTTCCATTCCTTTGCCAAATGAGATAGTACCTTATGGCAAGAACTTGTTGATAGTCCGGTGGGGAGGAGGGTTCAGGGGAGTGAGTTGGTATCGGCCAACATATAAATAATAATAATAATAATTAACGGTTTATTGAAAGTGCTTGGCAGCCAGAAGGCTGAAAATATACAGTTACATATTTGGGGAATGGGTTACGAATTACAAATAATATACAAGTAACATGAGTGACACAAATAAGACATATAATAACTAGCTGGGGAAAAGCTCAAACTACAGTTCATTTCAACATAGTGACAGTGCAAGGAGTAGTGTTTACTGGGAGTGAGTACACTGATTTATTACAAGTGATCGATAATTTTTACAATGGTTGGGACTGGGCTGTTCTTATAGCGATCAGTTCGTGCACGTATGGGCTGGATGCGGTTGTGGTGTCGAAGAGCAATTCTCGGACTAGGGATCTCAGATGGTAGTAGGAGCCGGTGTAGAAGCTTCTTACCAAATTGGCAGATGAGGTCGTGGTGATGGTCAGTGAGAGTCTAAAGGGTCGGTCAGTGTGTTGAGCGCTTCTTGATATGTGGAGTAGGAAGGGGAGAGAATAATCTTGCATGGCCTCTTTTGCACTTTTTCTAGGTGTTTACGTTGTGTGGCATTTAGGGAGGAAGACCAGGTGGAGGAGGCATAGGTGAGCTTGGGAAGTATGAATGTTGTGGAAACACTGAGGAGCTCGTGTGCAGGAACACCGAGGGACTTGAGTCGGCGTAGGAGGTGGAGACAGAAACTGGAGGATTTGATAACTTCACTGACGTGTGGTTTCTAATTTAGTTTGTTGTCTATATGTATGTGTGTGTGTGTGTGTGTGTATATACTACTGTACTTTTTAGATCCTCCTACGCAACCTAACCTATTATAGTTAAGTATAGTAGGCTATACACTATTTTGTTAGTATGTGTTATAAAATGAAATTGCATGTTATTATTATTAATATTCTTATTATTAATATTATTATTATTATTATTATTAGTAGTAGTAGTAGTAGTAGTATTATTATTATTATTATTATTATTGTTATTATTATTACATGCTAATATAATACTAAGTTGCCCGCCAGATTTCCTCAGAGATGGGAGGAGCACATTGGCGGCGGTGTTGTTTATACTCCGCCCGATTACTGATTCCTATTCACCGAGCCAGAGCTGGCGGGCGGCGTGTTATGTGCCACGTTTTGTTTCTCATTGGGCGTACCGCTCAGCTGGGGAGTAGGAGATTTCATAAAAAGAAAGTTTGAGTGGAGAGCACACCTTTTCCTTCACATACACTTATCTTAGACCATCTACTAGTATAATAGTTTGCACAAAAATACTCTACACTCTTTATAGGTTATTGTTATGTTGTTTTTTTTTTTTTTGACTTCTCATCAGATTGTGCATTCAACTAATATACACTATTAGTGTGTTTATTATTATGTTTTATAGTATTATTTCGTATAATATTGGGTACCACAATTATAGTCACTAGTATAATATACACTATTAGTGTGTTTATTATTATGTTTTATAGTATTATTTCGTATAATATTGGGTAACACAATTATAGTCACTAGTATAGTTTATTATTGGGGTTTATAGCAGTTTGTGGTCTAATAGTATCATGCTTTATGAGTGGTGTTCTGTGTAGTGATGATTAGGCAATAAAATATGCTTTGGGTGTTTATAGCAGTTTTTGTGGTCTACTAGTATCATGCTTTATGGGTGGTGTTCTATGTAGTGATGATTAGGCCATAAAATATGCTTTTGGTTTATTGCTAACAAAATATACTTTGCTCTACCGCTGTCGTGCAAAACATGGTGAAACTTACATACACCGTTAATAAAGTATTCATGGAAGAAGAAGAAGAAGAAGAAGAAGAAGAAGAA
>NW_024744041.1:0-18902 GCF_018991925.1 Homarus americanus | reverse complement strand
CTTTGTTATACTCGATCAGGGGACTTTGTTATACTCGATCAGGGGCCTTTGTTATACTCGATTAGGGGCCTTTGTTATACTCGATTAGTGGACTTTGTTATACTCGACCTGGGGTCTTTGGTATACTCGATCAGGGGCCTTTGTTATACTTGATGAGGGGGCTTTGTTATACTCGATCAGGGGCCTTTGTTATACTTGATGAGGGGGCTTTGTTATACTCGATCAGGGGACTGTGTTATTCTCGATCAGGGGGACTTTGTTATACTCGATCAGGGGACTTTGTAATACTCGATCAGGGGGCTTTGTTATACTCGATCAGGGGCCTTTGTTATACTCGATGAGGGGCTTTTGTTATACTCCATTAGTGGACTTTGTTATACTCGACCTGGGGTCTTTGTTATACTCGATCAGGGGCCTTTGTTATACTTGATGAGGGGGCTTTGTTATACTCGATCATGGGCCTTTGTTGTACTCGATGAGGGGCTTTGTTATACTCGATCAGGGGACTGTGTTATTCTCGATCAGGGGGACTTTGTTATACTCGATCAGGGGACTTTGTTATACTCGATGAGGGAACATTGTTATATTCGATGAGGGGACTTTGTTATACTCGACCATGGGACTTTGTTATACTCGATGAGGGGCCTCTGTTATACTCGATCAGGGGCCTTTGTTATACCCGATCAGGGGACTTTGTTATACTCGATCAGGTGACTTTGTTATACTCTATGAGGGGGCTTTGTTATACTCGATGAGGGGACTTTGTTATACTCGATGAGGGGCCTTTGTTATACTTGATCAGGGGGCTTTGTTATTCTCGATCAGGGGGACTTTTTTATACTCGATCAGGGGGCTTTGTTATACTCGATAAGGGAACTTTGTTATACTCGATCAGGGGCCTTTGTTATACACGTTTAGGCGCCTTTGTTATATTCGATCAGGGGCCTTTGTTATACTCGACCAGGGGACTTTGTTATACTCGATCAGTGGCTTTTGTTAAACTGGATCAGGGGCCTTTGTTATACTCAATCAGGGGACTTTGTTATACTCGATCAGGGGACTTTGTTATACTCGTTTAGGGGGCTTTGTTTTACTCGATCAAGATACTTTGTTATACTCGATGAGGGGCCTTTGTTATAATCGTTCAGGGGACTTTGTTATACTCGATCAAGGGACTTTGTTATACTCGATCAGGGGACTTTGTTATACTCGATCAGGGGACTTTGTTATATTCGATGAGGGGACTTTGTCATACTCTATCATGGGACTTTGTTATTCTCGATGAGGGGCCTTTGTTATACTCGATCTGGGGACTCTGTATTACTCAATCAGGGGACGTTGTTATACTCGATCAGCGGCCTTTTTTATACTCTTTTAGAGGCCTTTGTTATACTCTTTTAGAGGCCTTTGTTATACTCGTACAGGGGCCTTTGTTAAACTCGATGAAAGGCCTTTGTTAAACTCGATCAAAGGCCTTTGTTATTCTCGATTAGAGGACTTTGTTAATCTCGATGAGGAGACTTTGTTATACTCGATCAGGGGAGTTAGTTATACTCGATCAGGGGACTTTCTTTCATTCGATCAGGGGATTTTGTTATACTCGATCAGGGGCCTTTGTTAACCTCGATCAGGGGCCTTTGTTATACTCAATCAGGGGACTTTGTTAAACTCGATCAGGGGCCTTTGTTATACTCAATCAGGTGACTTTGTTATACTCGATCAGTGGACTTTGTTATATTCGATAAGGGGACTTTGTTATACTGGATCATGGGACTTTGTTATACTCGATGAGGGGCCTTTGTTATACTCGATGAGGGGACTCTGTTATACTCGATCTGAGGACTTTGTTTTATTCAATCAGGGGGCTTTGTTATACTCGATCAGGGGACTTTGTTATACTCGATCAGGTGCCTTTGTTTTACTCGATCAGGGGCCTTTGTTATACTCGATCAGGCGCCTTTGTTATAGTCGACCAGGGGTCTTTGTTATACTCGATCAGGGGGCTTTGTTATACTCGATCAAGGGACTTTGTTATTCTCGATTAGGGGGTCTTTGTTATACTCGATCGGGGGACTTTGTTATACTCGATCAGGGAACTTTGTTATACTCGATCAGGGGCCTTTGTTATATACGTTCAGGCGCCTTTGTTATATTCGATCAGTGGTTTTGATATTCTCGACCTGGGGACTTTGTTATACTCGATCAGGGGCTTTCGTTAAACTCGATCAGGGGCCTTTGTTATACTCAATCAGGGGACTTTGTTATACTTGATCAGGGGACTTTGTTATACTCGATCAGGGGGCTTTGTTTTACTCGACTTGGAAACTTTGTTATACTCGATGAGGGGCATTTGTTATAATCGTTCAGGGGACTTTGTTATACTCGATCAGGGGACTTTGTTATACTCGATCAGGGGACTTTGTTATACTCGATCAGGGGACTTTGTTATATTCGATGAGGGGACTTTGTTATACTCTATCATGGGACTTTGTTATACTCGATGAGGGGCCTTTGTTATACTCGATGAGGGGACTCTGTTATACTCGATCTGGGGACTCTGTAATACTCGATCAGGGGACGTTGTTATACTCGATCAGCGGCCGTTGTTATACTCTTTTAGAGGCCTTTGTTATACTCTTTTAGAGGCCTTTGTTAAACTCGAACAGGGGCCTTTGTTAAACTCGATCAAAGGCCTTTGTTATATTCGATTAGAGGACTTTGTTAATCTCGATGAGGAGACTTTGTTATAATCGATCAGGGGAGTTAGTTATACTCGATCAGGGAACTTTGTTTT
Organism: Homarus americanus; assembly: GCF_018991925.1. Lineage (NCBI taxonomy): Eukaryota > Metazoa > Arthropoda > Malacostraca > Decapoda > Nephropidae > Homarus > Homarus americanus. The sequence goes on along the minus strand of NW_024744041.1, from coordinate 16,108 downwards.
ACTCGATCAGGGGACTTTGTTTTACTCGATCAGGCGCCTTTGTTATACTCGATCAGGCGCCTTTGTTATACTCGACCAGGGGTCTTTGTTATACTCGATCTGGGGCCTTTGTTATACTCGATCAGGGGCCTTTGTTATACGCGTTCAGGCACATTTTGTTATATTCGATCAGGGGCCTTTGTTATACTCGACCAGGGGACTTTGTTATACTCGATTAGGGGCCTTTGTTAAACTCGATCAGGGGCCGCTGTTATACTCAATCAGGGGACTTTGTTATACTCGATCAGGAGACTTTGTTATACTCGTTTAGGGGGCTTTGTTTTACTCGATCAGGAAACTTTGTTATATTCGATGAGGGGACTTTGTCATACTCTATCATGGGATTTGTTATACTCGATGAGGGGCCTTTGTTATACTCGATGAGGGGACTCTGTTATACTCGATCTGGGGACTCTATAATACTCGATCAGGGGACGTTGTTATACTCGATCAGCGGCCTTTGTTATACTCTTTTAGAGGCCTTTGTTATACTCGAACAGGGGCCTTTGTTAAACTCGATCAAAGGCCTTTGTTATTCTCGATTATAAGACTTTGTTAATCTCGATGAGGAGACTTTGTTATACTCGATTAGGGGACTTTGTTTTATTCGATCAGGGGACTTTGTTATACTCGATCAGGGGCCTTTGTTATACTCTATCAGGGGCCTTTGTTATACTCGATCAGGCGCCTTTGTTATACTCGACCAGGGGTCTTTGTTATACTCTACCAGGGGTCTTTGTTATACTCGATTAGGGGCCTTTGTTATACTGGATCAGGGGCATTTGTTATAGGCGTTGAGGAACCTTTGTTATATTCGATTAGGGGCCTTTGTTATACTCGACCAGGGGACTTTGTTATACTCGATCAGGGGCCTTTGTTAAACTAGATCAGGGGCCTTTGTTATACTCAATCAGGGGACTTTGTTATACTCCAATCAGGGACTTTGTTATACTCGATCAGGGGACTTTGTTATACTCGATCAGGGCTGTTTTACTCGATCAGGAAACTTTGTTTATACTCGACCTGGGAACTTGTTATATACTCTCGATCAGGGCTTTGTTGCAAAACTCGATCAGGGCTTTGTTATACTCAATCAGGGGACTTTTGTTATACTTGATCAGGGGACTTTGTTATACTCGATCAGGAGGCTTTGTTATACTCAATCAGGGGACTTTGTTATACTTGATCAGGGGACTTTGTTATACTCGATCAGGAGGCTTTGTTTTACTCGACCAGGAAACTTTGTTATACTCGATGAGGGGCATTTGTTATAATCGTTCAGGGGACTTTGTTATACTCGATCAGGGGACTTTGTTATACTCGATCAGGGGACTTTGTTATACTCGATCATGGGACTTTGTTATACTAGATGAGGGGCCTTTGTTATACTCGATGAGGGGACTCTGTTATACTCTTTTAGAGGCCTTTGTTATACTCGAACAGGGGCCTTTGTTAAACTCTTCAAAGGCCTTTGTTATTCTCGCTTAGAGGACTTTGTTAATCTCGATGAGGAGACTTTGTTATACTCAATCAGGGGACTTTATTTTACTCGATCAGGGGGCTTTGTTATACTCGATTTGGGGACTTTGTTATACTCGATCAGGGGCCTTTGTTATACTCGATCAGGGGCCTTTGTTATACTCGATCAGGCGTCTTTGTTATACTCGACCAGGGGTCTTTGTTAAACTCGATGAGGAGACTTTGTTATACTCGATCAGGGGAGTTTGTTATACTCGATCAGTGGCCTTTGTTATACTCGATCAGGGGCCTTTGTTATACTCGATCAGGGGACTTTGTTATAATCGACCAGGAGTCTTTGTTATACTTGATCAGGGGGCTTTGTTATACTCGATCAGGGGACTTTGTTATTCTCGATCAGGGGGTCTTTGTTATACTCGATCAGGGGGCTTTGTTGTACTCGATCAGGGAACTTTGTTATACTCGATCAGGGGCCTTTGTTATACACGTTCAGCCGCCTTTGTTATATTCGATCAGTGGCTTTTGTTATACTCGACCTGGGAACTTTGTTATACTCGATCAGGGGCTTTTGTTAAACTCGATTAGGGGCCTTTGTTATACTAAATCAGGGGACTTTGTTATACTTGATCAGGGGACTTTGTTATACTCGATGAGGGGCATTTGTTATAATCGTTCAGGGGAATTTGTTATACTCGATCAGGGGACTTTGTTATACTCGATCAGGGGACTTTGTTATACTCGATCAGGGGACTTTGTTATATTCGATGAGGGGACTTTGTTATACTCTATCATGGGACTTTGTTATACTTGATGAGGGGCCTTTGTTATACTCGATGAGGGGACTCTGTTATACTCGATCTGGGGACTCTGTAATACTCGATCAGGGGACGTTGTTATACTCGATCAGCGGCCTTTGTTATACTCTTTTAGAGGCCTTTGTTATACTCGAAGCGGGGCCTTTGTTAAACTCGATCAAAGGCCTTTGTTATTCTCGATTAGAGGACTTTGTTAATCTCGATGAGGAGACTTTGTTATACTCGATCAGGGGAGTTAGTTATACTCGATCAGGGAACTTTGTTTTACTCGATCAGGGGACTTTGTTTTACTCGATCAGGCGCCTTTGTTATACTCGATCAGGCGCCTTTGTTATACTCGACCAGGGGTCTTTGTTATACTCGATCTGGGGCCTTTGTTATACTCGATCAGGGGCCTTTGTTATACGCGTTCAGGCACATTTTGTTATATTCGATCAGGGGCCTTTGTTATACTCGACCAGGGGACTTTGTTATACTCGATTAGGGGCCTTTGTTAAACTCGATCAGGGGCCGCTGTTATACTCAATCAGGGGACTTTGTTATACTCGATCAGGAGACTTTGTTATACTCGTTTAGGGGGCTTTGTTTTACTCGATCAGGAAACTTTGTTATATTCGATGAGGGGACTTTGTCATACTCTATCATGGGATTTGTTATACTCGATGAGGGGCCTTTGTTATACTCAATCAGGGGACTTTTGTTATACTTTGATCATGGATTTTGTTATACTCTGATCAGGGGCTTTGTTATACTTGGATCATGGATTTTTGTTATACCTGATCAGGGGAAGCTTTGTTTTTACCTGAATTCAGGAAACTTTGTTATACTCGATGAGGGCATTTACATAATTGTTCAGGGACCTTGTTATACTCGATCAGGGGACTTTGTTATACTCGATCAGGGGACTTTGTTATACTCGATCATGGGACTTTGTTATACTCGATGAGGGGCCTTTGTTATACTCGATGAGGGGACTCTGTTATACTCTTTTAGAGACCTTTGTTATACTCGAACATGGGCCTTTGTTAAACTCTTCAAAGGCCTTTGTTATTCTCGCTTAGAGGACTTTGTTAATCTCGATGAGGAGACTTTGTTATACTCAATCAGGGGACTTTATTTTACACGATCAGGGGGCTTTGTTATACTCGATTAGGGGACTTTGTTATACTGGATCAGGGGCCTTTGTTATACTCGATCAGAGGCCTTTGATATACTCGATCAGGCATCTTTGTTATACTCGACCAGGGGTCTTTGTTAAACTCGATGAGGAGACTTTGTTATACTCGATCAGGGGAGTTTGTTATACTCGATCAGTGGCCTTTGTTATACTCGATCAGGGGCCTTTGTTATACTCGATCAGGGGCCTTTGTTATACTCGATCAAGGGACTTTGTTATAATCGACCAGGAGTCTTTGTTATACTCGATCAGGGGCCTTTGTTATACTTGATCAGGGGGGTTTGTTATACTCGATCAGGGGACTTTGTTATTCTCGATCAGGGGGACTTTGTTATACTCGATCAGGGTTTTTTCTTATACTCGATCAGGGAACTTTGTTATACCCGATCAGGGGCCTTTGTTATACTCGTTCAGGCACCTTTGTTATCTGATCAGGGGCCTTTGTTATAATTTCCGACCAAGGGACTTTGTTGTACCTTTTGATGAGGGGCCGTTGTTAAACTCGATCAGGGGCCTTGTTATAATTTTCGATCAGGGCTACTGTTATACTCGATCAGACATTGTTATACTCGATCAGGGGACTTTGTTATACTCTATCAGGAGACTTTTTTATACTCGATCAGGGGGCTTTGTTATACTCGATCAGGGAACTTTGTTATAATCGATGAGGGGACTTTGTTATACTCGATAAGGGGACTTTGTTACAAACGACCAGGGGAGTTTCTTATACTCGACCAGGGGACTTTGCTATACTCGATCAGGGGCCTTTGTTAAACTTGATCAGGGGCCTTTGTTATACTCGATCAGGTGACTTTGTTATACTCGATCAGGGGACTTTGTTAACTTCTTGATCGAGGCCCTTTGTTATACACGATCAGGGACTTTGTTATACTCGGGATCAGGACTTTGTTACACCTGGATTAGGGCAGTCTATTGTACTCTCGATTAGGGGACTTTGTTATACCCGACAGGGGCCTTTGTTATACTCTTTCGATCAGCCTTTGTTATACACGATCAGGGACTTTGTTATATTCGAAAAGGACTTTGTTATACTGGATCATGGACTTGTTATACTCATGATGAGGGCCTTGTTATAATTTCAAATGAGGGACTCGGTTTTTTATTCAATCAGGGGGCTTTGTTATACTCGATCAGGGGACATTGTTATACTCGATCAGGGGCATTTTGTTATACTCGATCAGGGGCCTTTGTTATACTCGATCAGGCGCCTTTGTTATACTCGACCAGGGGTCTTTGTTAAACTCGATCAGGGGCCTTTGTTATACTTGATCAGGGGGCTTTGTTATACTCGATCAGGGGACTTTGTTATTGTCGATCAGGGGGTCTTTGTTTTACTCGATCAGGGGGCTTTGTTATACTCGATCAGGGAACTTTGTTATACTCGATCAGGGGCCTTTGTTATACACGTTCAGGCGCCTTTGTTATATTCGATCAGTGGCTTTTGTTATACTCGACCTGGGGACTTTGTTATACTCGATCAGGGGCTTTTCTTAAACTCGATCAGGGGCCTTTGTTATACTCGATGAGGAGCATTTGTTATAATCGTTCAGGGGACTTTGTTATACTCGATCAGGGAACTTTGTTTTACTCGATCAGGGGACTTTGATATTCTCGATCAGGGGACTTTGTTATATTCGATGAGGGGACTTTGTTATACTCTATCATGGGACTTTGTTATACTCGACGAGGGGCCTTTGTTATACTCGATGAGGGGACTCTGTTATACTCGATCTGGGGACTCTGTAATTCTCGATCAGGGGACGTTGTTATACTCGATCAGCGGCCTTTGTTATACTCTTTTAGAGGCCTTTGTTATTCTCGAACAGGGGCCTTTGTTAAACTCGTTCAAAGGCCTTTGTTATTCACGATTAGAGGACTTTGTTAATCTCGATGAGGAGACTTTGTTATACTCGATCAGGGGAGTTAGTTATACTCGATCAGGGAACTTTGTTTTACTCGATCAGGGGACTTTGTTTTACTCGATCAGGGGCCTTTTTTATACTCGATCAGGGGCCTTTGTTATACTCGATTAGACGCCTTTGTTATACTCGACCAGGGGTCTTTGTTATACTCGACCAGGGGTCTTTGTTATACTCGATCAGGGGCCTTTTTTATACTCGATCGGGGGCCTTTGTTATACTCGATCAGACGCCTTTTGTTATATTCCGGATCAGGGCCTTTTGTTATACTCATGATCAGGGGACTTTGTCATACTCGATCAGGGGACTTTGTTATATTCGATGAGGGGACTTTGTTATACTCGATCAGTGGCCTTTGTTATATTCGATAAGGGGACTTTGTTATATTGGATCATGGGACTTTGTTATAATCGATGAGGGGCCTTTGTTATACTCGTGCAGGGACTTTGTTCTTCTCGATCAGGGACTTTGTTATACTCTCGATCAGGGGACTTTGTTTTATTCAATCAAGGGCTTGTTATACTCGATCAGGGGGCTTTTGTTATACTCGATCAGGGCCTTTTGTTATACTCAACAGTGGCGCTTGTTATACTCGATCAGGCGCTCTGTATACTCGACCAGGGGTCTTTGTTATACTCGATCAGGGGCCTTTGTTATACTTGATCAGGGGGCTTTGTTATACTCGATCAGGGGACTTTGTTATTCTCGATCAGGGGGTCTTTGTTATACTAGATCAAGGGGCTTTGTTATACTCGATCAGGGGACTTTGTTATACTCGATCATGGGCCTTTGTTATACACGTTCAGGCGCCTTTGTTATATTCGATCAGTGGCTTTTGTTATACTCGACCTGGGGACTTTGTTATACTCGATCAGGGGCTTTTGTTAAACTCGATCAGGGGCCTTTGTTATACTCAATCAGGGGACTTTGTTATACTTGATCAGTGGACTTTGTTATAATCGATCAGGGGGCTTTGTTTTACTCGACCAGGAAGCTTTGTTATACTCGATCAGGGGACTTTGTTATACTCGATCAGGGGACTTTGTTATACTCGATCAGGGGACTTTGTTATATTCGATGAGGGGACTTTGTTATACTCTATCATGGGACTTTGTTATACTCGATGAGGGGCCTTTGTTATACTCGATGAGGTGACTCTGTTATACTCGATCTGGGGACTCTGTAATACTCGATCAGGGGACGTTGTTATACTCCATCAGCGGCCTTCGTTATATTCTTTTAGAGGCCTTTGTTATACTCGTTCAGGGGCCTTTGTTAAACTCGATCAAAGGCCTTTGTTATTCTCGATTAGAGAACTTTGTTAATCACGATGAGGAGACTTTGTTATACTCTATCAGGGGAGTTAGTTATACTCGATCAGGGAACTTTGTTTTACTCGAACAGGGGACTTTGTTTTACTCGATCAGGGGCCTTTGTTATACTCGATCAGAGGCCTTTGTTATACTCGATCAGGCGCCTTTGTTATACTCGACCAGGGGTCTTTGTTATACTCGACCAGGGGTCTTTGTTATACTCGATCAGGGGCCTTTGACATCGTTGATCAGGGCCCTTTTGTTATACGCCGTAAAGTGTTCAGGCACCTTTTGTTATATTCGCTGGATCAGGGGACTTTGTTATACTCGATCAGGGGCCTTTGTTAAACACGATCAGGGGCCGCTGTTATACTCAATGAGGGGACTTTGTTATACTCGATCAGGGGACTTTGTTATACTCGATCAGGGGGCTTTGTTTTACTCGATCAGGAAACTTTGTTATACTCGATCAGGGGCCTTTGATATAATCGTGCAAGGGACTTTGCTATTCTCGATAAGGGGACGTTGTTCTTCTAGATCAGGGGACTTTGTTATACTCGATCAGGGAACTTTGTTATATTCGATGAGGGGACTTTGTTATACTCGACCATGGGACTTTGTTATGCTCGATCAGGGGCCTTTGTTATACTCGATCAGGGGCCTTTATTATACCCGACAGGGGACTTGTTATACCCGATCAGGGACTTTGTTATACTCGATCAGGGGCTTTGTTATACTCGATCAGAACTTTGTTATATTCTCGATCAGGGGCCTTTGCTATACACGTTCAGGCGCCTTTTGTTATATTCCTGGATCAGGGGCCTTTGTTGTACTCGACCTGTGGACTTTGGTTATACCTGATCAGGGGCTTTTGTTGTAAACTCTGTGATCAGGGGCCTTTGTTATACCTGCCAATCAGGGACTTTGTTATACTTCATCAGGGACTTTTGTTTTACCTCGATCAGGGACTTTTGTTATATTCGATGAGGGACCTTGTTATACCGGGATCATGGACTTTATTATACCTGATCAGTGGACTTTGTTATAATTTTTAGAGGCCTTTTTTATACTCGAACAAGGGCCCTGTTAAAATCGATCAAAGGCCTTTGTTATTCTCGATTAGAGGACTTTGTTAATCTCGATGAGGAGACTTTGTTATACTCGATCAGGGGACTTTGTTTTACTCGATCAGGGGGCTTTGTTATACTCGATCAAGGGACTTTGTTAAACTCGATCAAGGGCCTTTGTTATTCTCGATGAGGGGCCTTTGTTATACTCGATCAGGCGCCTTTGTTATACTCGACCAGGGGTCTTTGTTATACTCGATCAGGGGCCTTTGTTATACTTGATAAGGGGGCTTTGTTATACTCGATCAGGGGACTTTGTTATTCTAGATCAGGGGGACTTTGTTATACTCGATCAGGGGGCTGTGTTATACTCGATTAGGGAAATTTGTTATACTCGATCAGGGGCCTTTGTTATACGCGTTCAGGCGCCTTTGTTATATTCGATCAGGGGCCTTTGTTATACTCGATGAGGGGCCTTTGCTAAACTCGATCAGGGGCCTTTGTTATACTCAATCAGGGGACTTTGTTATACTCGATCAGGGGACTTTGTTATACTCGATCAGGGGGCTTTGTTTTACTCGATCAGTAAACTTTGATATACTCGATCAGGGGCCTTTGATATAATCGTGCAGGGGACTTTGCTATACTCGATCAGGGGACTTTGTTCTTCTCGATCAGGGGACTTTGTTATACTCGATCAGGGGACTTTGTTATATTCGATGAGGGGACTTTGTTATACTCGACCATGGGACTTTGTTATGCTCGATCAGGGGCCTCTGTTATACCCGATCAGGGGAATTTGTTATACTCGATCAGGGGACTTTGTTATACTCTATGATGGGGCTTTGTTATACTCGATCAGGGGACTTTGTTATACTCGATCAGGGGACTCTGTAATACTCGATCAGGGGACTTTCTTATACTCGATCAGGGGCCTTTGTTATACTCGATCAGTGGACTTTGTTATATTCGATAAAGGGACTTTATTATACTGGATCATGGGACTTTGTTATACTCGATGAGGGGCCTTTGTTTTACTCGATTGAGGGGACTCTGTTATACTCGATCAGGGGACTCTGTAATACTCGATCAGGGGACTTTGTTATACTCGATCAGTGGCCTTTGTTATATTCGATAAGGTGACTTTGTTATACTGGATCATGGGACTTTGTTATAATCGATGAGGGGCCTTTGTTATACTCGATCAGGGGACTCTGTTATACTCGATCAGGGGAATTTGTTATACTCGATCAGAGGCCTTTGTTATACTCTTTTAGAGGCCTTTGTTATCCTCGAACAGGGGCCTTTGTTAAACTCGATAAAAGGCGTTTGTTATACTCGATTAGAGGACTTTGTTAAACTCGATGAGGAGACTTTGTTATACTCGATCAGGGGAGTTTGTTATACTCGATCAGGGGACTTTGTTTTACTCGATCAGGGGGCTTTGTTATACTCGATCAGGGGACTTTGTTATACTCGATCAGGGGTCTTTGTTATACTCGATCAGGATACTTTGTTATACTCGATCAGGGGGCTTTGTTATACTCGATCAGGGAACTTTGTTATACTCGATGAGGGGCCTGTGTTATATTCGATCAGGGGCCATTGTTATACTCGACCAGGGGACTTTGTTATGCTCGAAAAGGGGCCTTTGTTAAACTCGATCAGGGGACTTTGTTATACTCGATCAGGGGGCTTTGTTTTACTCGATCAGGGGTCTTTGTTATACTCGATCAGGATACTTTGTTATACTCGATCAGGGGGCTTTGTTATACTCGATCAGGGAACTTTGTTATACTCGATGAGGGGCCTTTGTTATATTCGATCAGGGGCCATTGTTATACTCGACCAGGGGACTTTGTTATGCTCGAAAAGGGGCCTTTGTTAAACTCGATCAGGGACTTTTTGTTATACCGATCAGGGTTTTGTTTTACCTGGATCAGAAATCTGGTTATACTCGGATCAGCCTTTGATAATAATTCCAGGGGACTTTGGCTATATACTGACCATGGGACTTTGTTATACTCGATCAGGGGCCTTTGTTGTACTCGATCAGGGGCCTTTATTATACCCGATCAGGGGACTTTGTTATACTCGATCAGGGGGCTTTGTTTTACTCGATCAGGAAACTTTGTTATACTCGATCAGGGGCCTTTGATATAATCGTGCGGGGACTTTGGTATACTCGATGAGGGGACTTTTTTCATCTCGATGAGGGGACTTTTTTCATCTCGATGAGGGGACTTTGTTATACTCGATCAGGGGACTTTGTTATATTCGATGAGGGGACTTTGTTATACTCGACCATGGGACTTTGTTTTGCTTGATCAGGGGCCATTGTTATACTCGATCAGGGGCCTTTATTATACCCGATCAGGGAACTTTGCTATACTCGATCAGGGGACTTTGTTATTCTCGATCAGGGGGACTTTGTTATACTCGATCAGGGCGCTTTGTTATACTCGATCAGGGAAATTTGTTATACTCGATCAGGGGCCTTTGTTATACACGTTCAGGCGCCTTTGTTATATCTGGATCAGGGGCCTTTATATACTCGCGACCGGGGGACTTGTTATACCTTTTCGATCAGGGGCTTTCGTTATAATTCTCGATCAGGGACCTTGTTATATCTGATGAGGTGGACTTGTTATACTGGCGAGGACTTTGTTATACTTCGATCAGTGGCCTTTGTTATACTCTTTTAGAGGCCTTTGTTATACTCGAACAAGGGCCTTTGTTAAACTCGATCAAAGGCCTTTGTTATTCTCGATTAGAGGAGTTTGTTAATCTCGATGAGGAGACTTTGTTATACTCGATCAGGGGACTTTGTTTTACTCGATCAGGGGGGTTTGTTATACTCGATCAGGGGACTTTGTTATACTCGAACAGGCGCCTTTCTTATACTCGACCAGGGGACTTTATTATACTCGATCAGAGGGCTTTGTTATACGGATCAGGGGACTTTGTTATCCTCGATCAGGGGACTTTGTTATACTCGATTAGGGGGCTTTGTTATACTCGATTAGGGAAATTTGTTATACTCGATCAGGGGCCTTTGTTATACGCGTTCAGGCGCCTTTGTTATATTCGATCAGGGGCCTTTGTTATACTCGATAAGGGGCCTTTGTTAAACTCGATGAGAGACCTTTGTTATACTCAATCAGGGGACTTTGTTATACTCGATCAGGGGACTTTGTTATACTCGATCAGGGGGCTTTGTTTTACTCGATCAGGAAACTTTGTTATATACTCGATCAGGGGCCTTTGATATAATAATCGTGCAGGGACTTTGCTATACTCGATCAGGGGACTTTGTTCTTCTCGATCAGGGGACTTTGTTATACTCGATCAGGGGACTTTGTTATATTCGATGAGGGGACTTTGTTATACTCGACCATGGGACATTGTTATGCCCGATCAGGGGCCATTGTTATACTCGTTCAGGGGCCTTTGTTATACCCGATCAGGGGACTTTGTTATACTCGATCAGGGGACTTTGTTATACTCTATGATGGGGCTTTGTTATACTCGATGAGGGGACTTTGTTATACTCGATCAGGGGACTCTGTAATACTCGATCAGGGGACTTTCTTATACTCGATCAGGGGCCTTTGTTATACTCGATCAGTGGACTTTGTTATATTCGATAAGGGGACTTTGTTATACTGGATCATGGGACTTTGTTATACTCGATGAGGGGCCTTTGTTATACTCGATGAGGGGACTTTTGTTATACCTTTATCAGGCGCTCTTTTGTTATACTCCCACCAGGGTCTTTGTTATACCTGGATCAGGGGGCCCATATACCCCATCTGGGGCTTTGTTATAATTTGGATCAGGGGACTCTGTAATACTAGATCAGGGGACTTTGTTATACTCGATCAGTGGCCTTTGTTATACTCGATCAGTGGACTTTGTTATACTCGTTCAGTGGCCTTTCTTATACTAGATCAGGGGCCTTTGTTATACTCGATCAGTGGCCTTTGTTATATTCGATAAGGGGACTTTTTTATACTGGATCATGGGACATTGTTATAATCGATGAGGGGACTCTGTTATACTCGATCAGGGGACTTTGTTATACTCGATCAGGCGCCTTTGTTATACTCGACCAGGGGTCTTTGTTATACTCGATCAGGGGCCTTTGTTATACTTGATCTGGGGGCTTTGTTATACTCGATCAGGGGACTTTGTTATTCTCGATCAGGGGGACTTTGCTATACCTGATCAGGGGCTTTGTTATACTCGATTAGGAAATTTGTTATACTCGATCAGGGCCTTTGTTATAATAATGTCCGGTGTTTTGTTATATTCGATCAGGGGCCTTTGTTATACTCGACCAGGGGACTTTGTTATACTCGATCAGGGGCTTTTGTTAAACTCGATCAGGGGCCTTTGATATACTCAATCAGGGAACTTTGTTATACTTGATCAGGGGGCTTTGTTATACTCGATTAGGGAGCTTTGTTTTACTCGACCAGTAAACTTTGTTATACTCGATGAGGGGCATTTGTTATAATCGTTCAGGGGACTTTGTTATACTCGATCAGGGGACTTTGTTATACTCGATCAGGGGACTTTGTTGTATTCGATGAGGGGACTTTGTTATACTCGATCATGGGACTTTGTTATACTCGATGAGGGGCCTTTGTTATACTCGATGAGGGGACTCTGTTATACTCGATGAGGGGACTCTGTAATACTCAATCAGGGGACTTTGTTATACTCGATCAGTGGCCTTTGTTATACTCTTTTAGTGGCCTTTGTTATACTCGAACAAGGGCCTTTGTTAAACTCGATCAGAGGCCTCTGTTATTCTCGATTAGAGGAGTTTGTTAATCTCGATGAGGAGACTTTGTTATACTCGATCAGGGGACTTTGTTTTACTCGATCAGGGGGGTTTGTTATACTCGATCAGGGGACTTTGTTATGCTCGAACAGGCGCCTTTGTTATACTCGACCAGGGGTCTTTGTTATACTCGATCAGGGGCCTTTGTTATACTTGATCAGGGGGCTTTGTTAACCTCGATCAAGGGACTTTATTATACTCGATCAGAGGGCTTTGTTATACTCGATTAGGGAAATTTGTTATACTCGATCAGGGGCCTTTGTTATATGCGTTCAGGCGCCTTTGTTATATTCGATCAGGGGCCTTTGTTATACTCGATCAGGGGCCTTTCTTAAACTCGATCAGAGACCTTTGTTATACTCAATCAGGGGACTTTGTTATACTCGATCAGGGGACTTTGTTATACTCGATCAGGGGGCTTTGTTTTACTCGATTAGGAAACTTTTTTATACTCGATCAGGGGCCTTTGATAGAATCGTGCAGGGGACTTTGTTATACTCGATCAGGGGACTTTGTTATATTCGATGAGGGGACTTTGTTATACTCGACCATGGGACATTGTTATGCTCGATCAGGGACCATTGTTATACTCGTTCAGGGGCCTTTGTTATACCCGTTCAGGGGACTTTGTTATACTCGATCAGGGGACTTTGTTATACTCTATGATGGGGCTTTGTTATACTCGATGAGGGGACTTTGTTATACTCGATCAGGGGACTCTGTTATACTCGATCAGTGGACTTTGTTATACTCGATCAGGGGGCTTTGTTTTACTCGATCAGGATACTTTGTTATAATCGATGAGGGGCATTTGTTATAATCGTTCAGGGGACTTTGTTATACTCGATCAGGGGACTTTGTTATACTCGATCAGGGGACTTTGTTATACTCGATCAGGGGTCTTTGCTATATTCGATGAGGGGACTTTGTTATACTCGATCATGGGACTTTGTTATACTCGATGAGGGGCCTTTGTTATATTCGATCAGGGGCCTTTGTTATACTCGACCAGGGACTTTGTTATGCTCGATCAGGGGCCTTTGTTAAACTCGACCAGGGGACTTTGTTATACTCGATCAGGGGGCTTTGTTTTACTCGATCAGGAAACTTTGTTATACTCGATCAGGGGCCTTTGATATAATCGTGCAGGGGACTTTGGTATTCTCGATCAGGGGATTTTGTTCATCTCGATGAGGGGACTTTGTTATACTCGATCAGGGGACTTTGTTATATTTGATGAGGTAACTTTGTTATACTCGATCAGGGGACTTTGTTATACTCGATCAGGGGCCTTTGTTATAATCGTTCAGGGGACTTTGTTAAACTCGATCAGGGAACTTTGTTATACGCAATTAGGGGCCTTTTTTATACTCGCTCAGGCGCCTTTGTTATATTCGATGAGGGGACTTTGTTATACCCGACCATGGGACTTTGTTATACTCGATCAGGGGCCTCTGTTATACTCGATCAGGGGCCTTTGTTATACCGGATCTGGGGACTTTGTTATACTCGATCAGCGGACTTTGTTATACTCTATGAGGGGGCTTTGTTATACTCGATGAGGGGACTTTGTTATACTCGACCAGGGGTCTTTGTTATACTCGATCAGGGGCCTTTGTTATACTTGATCGGGGGGCTTTGTTGTACTCGATCAGGGGACTTTGTTATACCCAATCAGGGAACTTTGTTATACTCGATCAGGGGCCTTTCTTATACTCGTTCAGGCGCCTTTGTTATATTCGATCAGGGGCCTTTGTTATACTCGACCAGGGGACTCTGTAATACTCGATGAGGGGATTTGTTATACTCGACCAGGGGTCTTTGTTATACTTGATCAGAGGCTTTTGTTATACTTGATGAGGGGGCTTTGTTATAATCGTTCAGGGGACTTTGTTATACTCGATGAGGGGCCTTTGTTATACTCATTTAGAGGCCTTTGTTATACTCGAACAGGGGCCTTTTTTAAACTCGATCAAAGGCCTTTGTTATTCTCGATATCAGAACTTTGTTAAACTAAATGAGGAGACTTTGTTATACTCGATCAGGAGAGTTTGTTTTACTCGATCAGGGGACATTGTTATACTTGATAAGGGGACTTTGTTATACTCGATCAGGGGCCTTCGTTGTACTCGATTAGGGGACTTTGTTATACTCGACCAGGGGTCTTTGTTTTACTCGATCAGGGGTCTTTGTTATACTTGATGAGGGAGCTTTGTTATACTCGATCAGGGGCCTTTGTTATATATGATGAGGGGGCTTTGATATACTCGATCAGGGAACTTTATTATTCTCGATGAGGGGGACTTTGTTATACTCGATCAGGGGGCTTTGTTATACTCGATCAGGGAACTTTGTTATACTCGATCATGGGACATTGTTATTCTCGATCAGGGGACTTTGTTATACTCGATCCGGGAGCTTTGTTTTACTCGATCAGGAAACTTTGTTATACTCGATCAGGGGCCTTTGTTATAATCGTTCAGGGGACTTTGTTAAACTCGATCAGGGAACTTTGTTATACGCGATTAGGGGCCTTTGTTATACTCGCTCAGGCGCCTTTGTTATATTCGATGAGGGGACTTTGTTATACCCGACCATGGGACTTTGTTATACTCGATCAGGGGCCTCTGTTATACTCGATCAGGGGCCTTTGTTATACTCGACCAGGGGTCTTTGTTATACTCGATGAGGGGTTTTCGTTATACTTGATGAAGGAGCTTTGTTATACTCGATCAAGGGCCTTTGTTATACTTGATGAGGGGGCTTTGTTATACTCGATCAGGGGACTTTATTATTCTCGATCAGGGGGACTTTGTTATACTCGATGAGGGGCTTTGTTATACTCGATCAGTGAACTTTGTTACACTCGATCAGGGGCCTTTGTTATACTCGTTCAGGGGCCTTTGTTATACCCGATCAGGGGACTTTGTTATACTCGATTAGGGGCCTTTGTTATACTTGATCAGGGGGCTTTGTTATACTCGATCAGGGGCCTTTGTTATACTCGATTAGGGGACTTTGTTATACTCGACCAGGGGTCTTTGTTATACTTGATCAGCGGCCTTTGTTATACTTGATGAGGGGGCTTTGTTATACTCGATCAAGGGCCTTTGTTATACTTGAAGAGGGGGCTTTGTTATACTCGATCAGAGGACTTTGTTATTCTCGATCAGGGGGACTTTGTTATACTCGATCATGGGGCTTTGTTATACTCGATCAGGGAACTTTGTTATACTCGATTAGGGGCCTTTGTTATACTCACTCAGGCACCTTAGTTATATTCGAAGAGGGGCCTTTGTTATACTCGGCCAGGGGCCTTTTTTATACTCAACCAGGGGAGCTTTGTTTTACTCGATCAGGAAACTTTGTTATACTCGATCAGGGGCCTTTGTTATAATCGTTCAGGGGACTTTGTTATACTCGATCAGG
>NW_024744040.1:0-2723 GCF_018991925.1 Homarus americanus | reverse complement strand
CACCAGGCACACCCCTGACACTCCCAGGTACACCTCCGACACTCCCAGGTACACCTCCGAGCCTCCCAGGTACACTTCTCACACACCCAGGTACACCTTTGACACTCAGGTACACGTCTCATACTCCCAGGTACACCTCTGACACTTCCAAGATACACACCTCTGACACTCCGGGTCCACCAATGATGCTACCAGGTACACCTCTGACAATCCCAGGTACACCTCCGATACTCCCAGGTACACCTCGAGACTCCCGGCGTACACCTCCGATACTCCCGGGTACACCTCAGACACTCCTGGTTCACCTCTGACACTTCAGATACACCTCTGACACTCCCAGGTACACCAATGATACTACCAGGTACACCTCTGGCCTCTCCCAGGTAGCACCTCTTACCTCCCAGGTACACCGATGACACTCCCAGGTACACCGCTGACACTGCAAGATACACCTCTGACATTCCATGGCACCTCAGACACTTCGAGGTAGACCAGCCTCCCGTGCCTCAGACACTCCCAGTGCACCTCTGGCCTCCAGGTTACACCTCTGACACTCCCAGGTGCACCTCTGACCTCCCAGGTAATGCTTTGACGCTCCCAGGTACTCCTCCGACACTCCCAGGAACACCTCTGACACTCCCAGGTACACCTCTGACACTCCCAGGCACACCCTGACACTCCCAGGTACACCTCCGACACTCCAGGTACACCACTGACACTCCAGGTACACTTCTCACACACCCAGGTACACCTTTGCCACTCCCAGGTACACGTCTCCTCTCCCAGGTACATCTCCCAGCTCACGGGTACTCCTTTTACGCTTCCAGGTACTCCTCCGACACTCCCAGAACACCTCTGACACTCCCAGGTACACCTCTGACACTCCCAGGTGCCTGCTGACACTCCCAGGTACACCCCTGACACTCCCAGGTACACCGCTGACACTGCCAGTGCCTCAGACACTGCCAGGTACACTTCAGACACTCCAGGTACAGCTCCAGACACTCCCAGTTACACCTACCTTCCGTTTCTGTGACACTCCCAAGTGCACCTCTGACACTCCCGGGTACACCAATCACCTCCCAAGTATAACTCTGACCTCCCAGGTATACCACTGACACTCCCAGGTACACCTCTGACCTCCCAGGTACTACTCGGACACTCCCAGGTACACCTCCTGACACTCCCAGGTGCACCACTGACACTCCCAGTTACACCTCCGACACTCCCAGTTCCACCCCTGACCTCCCAGGTACACCTCTGACACTCCCAGGTACACCTCCTAATCTCCCAGGTACCTCTGACACTCCCGGTTACACCAATCACCTCCCAAGTACAACTCTGACACTCCCAGGTACACCACTGACACTACCAGATACACCTATGACACTCCAGGGTACACCCCTGACACTCCCAGTTACACCCCTGACACTCCCAGGTACACCTCTGACAATCCCAGGTATGCCTCAGGCACTCCAAGGTACACCTCTGACACTTCCAGGTACACCCCTGACACTTCCAGGTACACCCCTGACACTTCCAGGTACACCTCTGACACTTCCAGGCCTCTGACACTCCCAGGTACACCAATCACACTCCAAGGTACAACTCTGACACTCCCAGGTACACCATTGACCTCCAGGTACACCTCACAGCCTCCCAGGCACACATCTGACACTCCCAGGTACACCTCTGAGACTCCCAGGTACACCTCTGATACCCCCAGGTATACCTCTTACACTCCCAGGTACGCTGACACTCCCAGGTACCGCCAGACACTGCAGATACCTCTGACATTCCCATGTGCACCTCTCACACTCCCAGGTACACCAATCACACTCCCCAGAGCACAACTCTGACACTCCCAGGTACACCTCTGACACCAGGTACCTATGACCTCCTGTACACCTCTGACACTCCCAGGTACATCCCAGACACTCCCAGGTACACCTCTGACAATCAGGTGCACCTCAGGCACTCCCAGGTACACCTCTGACACTTCCAGGTACACCTGGCACTTCAAGTACACCCTGACACTTCAGTACCTCTGACACTTCCAGATACCTCTGACAATCCCAGGTACACCAATCACTCCCAAGTACAACTCTGACCTCCCAGGTGCTCCCAGGTACACCTCTGACCTCCCAGGTACCTCTGACACTCCCAGGTACTCCTTTGACGCTGCCAGGTACTCCTCCGACACTCCCAGGTACACCTCTGACACTCCCAGGTACACCTCTGACTTCGGATACACCTCTGACACTCCCAGGTACACCAATCACCTCCCAAGTACAACTCTGACACTCCCAGGTACACCACTGACTTACCAGATACACCATGACACTCCAGGTACACCTGACACTCCCTGATTACACCCTGACACTCCCAGGTACACCTCTGACAATCCCAGGTACACCTCAGGCACTCCCAGGTACACCTCTGACACTTCCAGGTCCCCCTGACACTTCCAGGTACACCCCCTGACACTTCAGGTACACCTCTGACACTTCCAGATACACCTCTGACACTCCGGGGTACACCAATCACCTCCCAAGTACAACTCTGACACTCCCAGGTACACCACTGACACTACCAGGTACACTTCTGACACTCCCAGGCACACCTCTGACACTCCCAGGTACACCTCTGCACTCCCAGGTACACCTCTGATGCCTTGGGTATACCTCTGACACTCCCAGGTACACCGCTGACACTCCCAGGTA
>NW_024744039.1:0-4314 GCF_018991925.1 Homarus americanus | reverse complement strand
AACTCCTATCACTGTCTATATAATACAATGTGTTACTGATGTTTCCCAATTTAAGCAAGCACCAGAAATTATAAAGTATCTACATTCACATAATAAGGATTGCTAACATAACACAGTGCACCTGTGCCCTAAACTGTGCCAGGCGTTGACACCCCATCAAACCCCTTCTCTCAATCTCACCTCACTGTCCAGTAGACAACAGATAGATAGTAATTTGTTGAAACTGTAAAAAACAACAACAACAACAAAAAACCCATGAAATAAAGGTGGAACTCCTGCTCACCGATGTATTATTTTCATGGTATTGTTATTTAAAATAA
Organism: Homarus americanus; assembly: GCF_018991925.1. NCBI lineage: Eukaryota > Metazoa > Arthropoda > Malacostraca > Decapoda > Nephropidae > Homarus > Homarus americanus. Next base: position 3,994 of record NW_024744039.1, on the reverse strand, counting down.
TTGTGTTTGACAACTTCATGATTTTTTTTTTGTTATTTACACTTTTACTATGACGATGCTTATATAATTAAATTACAAGGCATCTGTTGTTCATTGGGTCATAAATGCAACCCTGTCTTAAAAGGACACCATATGTAGAGGCACCAGCCCACACCCCCGTCACCCCTGAAGTAAGTGACAGTTACTTAATTTTCAGCAGGAGGGAGGGAGGGAGGTGCATGTGTGTGCAATTTTTGAGGGGAGGGGCTTGTTTTGTTTCCACAGTGGCCTATTATTTCATAAATTCTGGACAGTGAATAAGCATATATTGGTCAGACCTGTAGCACAAGCTGGGAATACCACCGAAATGTGTGGCAACATATTCTAATCATACTTTGTGTTTTATCCTACCTATTTATATCCTTACTTAATATAGTCTGCGTTGTAACTGTATGGGTATCTTCTTAACTCTCTCTCACCCCTCCAGACCCCCTGACCCTCCTCAACCCCGCATTACCCTGCCACCCACTCGCACATTGGCTCCAGTCATCCCCTGGCCTCCCTCTCTCCCTCACTCGTAAATGGTTTGGATTCAAGAGTTGATACTCCCGGGGTTCACACCACACAGAGAGGGTGCATTAACACCGTTGATTGTACCAGTTGGAAGTAGAAGAGGCTCTACATGTGATTTGTTTGTTAATAGTGTATAAATAAAATAAATACATTATATTAATGTGACCTATTGTATTTTATTTCAGGTACAGTAGCTACTGTATAAAGAAAAGCAAGAATGTGTATAAGTGAACATAGATATTTTTTTTAATTATATAATACTGTTGACAGTGTAGGAAACAAAATATCCAGAGAGGCATTACAAGAAGTGTTTTATAACATGTTTCAGTCAGTTCTTCTGTGCAAAGAATAATTAGTCAACATTTTAGCAATTATTATAACTATGCATCACTGAATGAACACTTATTTTATTCTGAGTTATATTATTTGTTGAACACCATGTAGAAGCATATATATAACATTGCTGGAAAAGATGTAAGGAGGGGAGTGATGCTTTCAAGAACATTAACACAAAAAAATGATGGGATATGTGAAAGAAATTCTTGTCATAAAGCATAATGTACATTACTTGAGGAAACACTTGTGCATTTCTCATCAAAATTCATTTTGTTTTATATTAACATAATTTACTTTTAGGATATTGTTTTAAAAAAGTGAATGGATTAAAGTGTAACACAAGTTTTGTTGTTGCCAATGTGGATGTCCCAGAAGAGAAATTTCACTAAAAGAAAAGCCCATGAACTTGTTATGTGAGATGTCCTAGAGCAGGATTTGTGTTGTCCTCCAAGTGATTTTAGTGAGGAGGCAATATGATGAGAGAGGAGGAGACCGTGGAGGAAGGGGAGGTGGTTGTGGTTGTGCCTGAGAGAGCTGTTCATGTTGGTGACCCATATCCTGGTACTAATGTTAAGGAAGGAGCTGATCCATTGGCACACAGGTTTGAGGTTTGTTGATTAATAGTTTTCCAGGTGCTTATCTGTCATATGCTCTAAAATTATGCTTAATATGCCCTGCAGAAATAATGTAGCATGGTAATGTTATTAAACCATTTGTGAAATAATAAAAAAATTATTATGATTTTGCTACTAGAGAAAAGAATGATTTTGAGTTTAGCATATTTGGGTGCCAAATATATACTTGTACTACCTTTGATTTTTTTTCTTCAGATAATAGCTGCCTGTGTTATGGGATTGAGTACATTCTCTGGAGGTGTACTGGAAGGCTACACCTCCCCTGCCATACCCACACTCCTCCAGGAAGGATCCACAGACAATCTTACTGAAGTTTCCAATTTTCTGGACACCAGTATCAGTGCCACTATCAGCCCAAGCTTCAGTAACACAACAGAATTTGATGCTTATAACAACAGCTTTCTTTTGAAACAAACTGAATCAGTTTATAACTCAGCTGTTGTTATGAATAATGGATCAAAGATCAGTGAACAATTAACTGATTTGTACCTTACAGAGGAGGTAAGAAAAGATTAAAATGTGCTTTTTTGAGTGACAAAATCTTTCTGTTTATCCTTGTGCAGTAAAGTCTCTTCTTAACTTAACATCACTCAACCATTAGTCTTTAATAACTGGATTTGAGAGCCATTTGATTTTTCTAGCTACATTAAAAAAAATCTGCTGACTATGTGGTATGGTTTGACATTGATTGACTAGTGAGGGACATAAGTAGTGCTGTGATTGGCTCTTTTTCTCTTCTCACTTTTCATTGTCTCCTATTTTGGTACAAACTGAAAAAATCTTAAATATATTGGAGCACATTTTCCTAAAGACTACCATAATAAAACCTGAGATATGTTCCAACAAAAAAAGTACTTCCCCAAACATGTTTCTAATGACAATATCTAGTGTACACAATAATTATAAGCCAATAATAAACACTAAATTTTCTTTTAGCATCATTAATTTAGTTTATCTCTTTGGTATTTGTTTGAGGGCATCGTGAAAGCAAAGTAAAATCAGTATTAAACAAAGAGTACAAAGCACACCCGGCCTGATGCTTGAACCAACGTTATCTTAACTCGAGTGTCTGTGACTGTATTATTCGTGCTATGTGAAAAGAAGCTGCCACAATTTAGGACGATGCAATAGCTGATCAAGGGTCAAGCATATGATTTTTTTTCGTAGAGAATGTATCTGCAGTTAAATACAGTGGTCCCTCGGTTAACGAACACAATTCGTTCCACAGAGTCGTTCGTTAACCGAAAATTTCATTAACCGAATCCATTGTTTCAATGGGATATTGGGCAATTGGTTCCAGCTCACAGAAAAGAAAGTGGGGGTGGAGGAGAAGGGAGAAGATAAGGAAGTGAGAATGGAGGAGAAATCACCTTTCAGGGGACCCATGCTTGATGCCATCATTTCACCAATAAAATTTTAAGTTCACTAGGTGTAATTCAAGATTATTTTATTTAAATCAACACTGCACTGCTCTATATATTATCAATATGTTAACGAAATTTCAGAATGACCAATAATTTCAATGTAAAAATGCAAAAATATTCAAGACACCAACAAAATCGATGTTCACTCCACTGTAACAAAGCCAGACTGACGCCTGGTGGCTGAGTCAAGCGTCTGATGGACGCACAAAAAACTAGTACCCTGTACTGCATATATTATCAATATGTTAAATAAATGTTAAAATGATTAATAATTTTAATATAACAAATGCAAAAATATTAGATAGCACATATTTCTTGATATTTACTCCACTGGAAACGAATGTAAACATAGAACAAATTACTGAATTGGCAGACTAGCCCATCATCTGATCAGCTGATGCTCACAACAAAACGTGATGTTCGTAAGGATTTCGTTAATCGAAGTTTTGTCCGTTAACCGAATTGAAGATCCTTATGGGAGGTAATTCGTTAACCGAAATTTTGTTAATTGAACTGTTCATTAACCGAGGGACCACTGCATGTCATGGAAGCCACACATCAACAACATTGCTAAAGCTGCCTCGCAAAAGCTGGGAATGCTGTACAGATGCCGTAGCTAATATTCTCTTGAGCGGTTACTTCAAGTTTATAAGGGATTTATTCGTCCTAACTTAGAGTACTGCTCTCATATATGGGGTGGTTCTTCTTCTGTCCAACTGTTAGATAGGGTGAAATCAAAGGCATTTTGTCTTATTAATTCTCTTCCTTTAGTCAATTTGGCATCCTGTGTACCTCTGGCAAGGCAGTGGGCTCGTAACACTCGTCTTGCCTGTGATGCCCACCGATTCTGTGTGGATGTCAGTCACACTAGAATAACTCATTGTAGTGCAGCATGCCCTTCAAATTTGCAGGGTTAGGTTCTCAAAATGGACTCCAATTGCCAAATCCGTGAATAACATTTGCTGACCGGAGGGTGGGGAGGTGGGGGTACATTTTTACTTGTGTACTAAGAGATTTATATTCCGTTTATAATAATAATAATAATAA